>NW_010127233.1:642-8597 GCF_000699245.1 Pterocles gutturalis | reverse complement strand
TCAGGGTGGTGGCCGTGTGTGGCCTGAGCTGCCTGTCCCGGCGCGCTTCCCGCCCTTCCTGGGCCCTGCGCCCTGAGGGACCGGCCTAGCTGTGGGGCAGTCACCCGGAGCAGGGCTGAGGGCAGAAACCGCGCCCGAGCAGGGCCCGGGGTGTCCGGTCAGCCTGTGCTTCGGGTGTCACCTCATGCTCGTACAAGGTGAACATGGATGCGTCCCTGCCGAACGCCTTTATCAAAAATGAAACACCACCATTTATTTCCCGCTCTTGTGATCAGCGTATAGCTTTTTGGTCCCGAAAATGCAAATTCCTTCTCCCTGCTACCAATGTTTTTACAGCTTGGGAAGACACCAGACCTTGTGGGCAGAATCTATTTGTGCTCGGTGACATAAACTGGGGATTTTTCTTTCCATCTCACTCCAGTTTTCTTTAAAATCCTCACCCAATTTTCAGTGGCAAAACTGGAAACGAAAGGTCTTTGTTCATGTTTCATCCTAATGCTGAACGAGACCCCAGGTGCCCTGGCCACACAGGATGTCTTCCCACTTCAAAAAGATCTTGGGATTAGTTTTTCTTTAGTAAGGGGAGCTACACAATTCTTCCCTGCAAGATTAATTTTTTAAAAACTCTCCATTCCCTAGTGAGGCATTTGTTTTGTTTTATCATAGAATCACAGAATCATTAAGGTTGGAGAAGACCTCAAGGATCATCAAGTCCAACTGGCACCCCAGCCCCACCTAACTCACTAAGCCATGTCCCGAAGCACCACATCTACACGTTTCTTGAACCCCTCCGGGGATGGTGACTCCACCACTGCCCTGGGCAGCCTGTTCCAATGCCTGATCACTCTTGCAGTGAAGACATTTTTTCTAATATCCAGCCTAAACCTCCCCTGGTGCAACTTGAGGCCGTTTCCTCCCCTTTTTTTTATATGCACAGTTTTGTTTTATGCACAGAATAACTGCTAATAGTCCTTAAATTTTGTGCAGTGGGGCTTTGTCTCTATCCCTCTGTTAGCACTATGCTGCTGCACCTAGGAAGCACCAGGGTTTAGCCTTTAAAAAGAATGATGAAGATCTTAAGAACAGTGTGCTCTGAGTTGCAGAGGTCATCAAAATCCTTCTTGTTTGTAAAATACTTGCATTTGCTTGTCTGCTTTCTGGGAAAACATCTCCACCCAACTGAAATTTAGTAACAAGTATTGCAGAGAACCCTTCAGGGAACTGAAATTTTTCTAGATCCTTTTTCTTTTTTCACAAAATTCACAGACTTTATTTCCAACATAAGCCAAAACCAGCTTCCTCAGAAAAAGCTTTTACAATTTACAATAATTTTACAAATTATTTTACAAATAATTAAAGAGCAAAAGAAATCTAGTTGAGGTCCAAATTCACATTTCAATGTGACGCACACAAGATTTAGGCATGCTGCAGCACTAGTTTCCAAATTGAACTTGTCTAAGAAACAAGCTTTAGATTCTCCCCTGTATCTCCATCTCCTCCTGCCAGTGAGGGTGGAGCTGAGGATGCATCCTCTCTACTATTCTTTTGTCACTTAAGGGTGTGTTTCACAATTACCATGAGCTTATCCAATATTAGTCTGTTGCTGAAAGGGCCTTTCCCGCCCCTTGTCACACGCTTGACCCGCTTTCCTGATTGCCGCAGTAGTGACTGCATGGTTGCAGAGTCATTTCAGCTCATTTGTCTAATCGAAAGCTAAGCTGCCAAGTAAAAGCAGCTAGTTTTCAATCAGCTTTTTAGGTTGATCTGACTTGCATCAGGACTGTACGCACAGTCATTAAAGGCAGCACAACGTGAGGAAGCAGGACAGGACAGGTGAAGGGGACAGCAGACCTGGCCCTGTCAGCAGCAGCCCGTAGTTAGGTTAGCGTGAAGCTGACGGGTAACAAACAGCTGTATTCATAATTTTTGGAGTTCAACTAATCATAGAATCATGGAATAGTTTGGGTTGGAAAGGACCTTAGAGATCATTGAGTTCCAGTCCCCTGCCATGGGCAGGGACACCTCCCACTAGCCCAGGTTGCTCAAAGCCTCATCCAGCCTGGCCTTGAACCCCTCCAGGGATGGGGCATCCACAGCTTCTCTGGGCAACCTGGGCCACTGCCTCACCACCCTCACAGGAAAACATTTCTTCCTAAAATCTCATCTCAACCTCCCCTCTTTTAGCCTAAAACCATTATGTCTCATCCTCTCACCCCACTCCCTGATCAAGAGCCCCTCCCCATCTCTCCTGTAGCCCCCTTTCAGCACTGGAAGGCTGCTATTAAGTCTCCCCGGAGCCTTCTCTTCTCCAGGCTGAACAACCCCAACTCTCTCAGCCTGTACTCATAGGGGAGGTGCTCCAGCCCTCTGACTATCTTCGTGGCTCTCCTCTGGACTCACTCCAACAGGTCCATGTCCTTCTTATGTTGGGGGCCACAGAGCTGGATGCTGTACTCCAGGTGGGGTCTCACGAGAGCAGAGTAGAGGGGGACAATCACCTCCCTTGACCTGCTGGTCATGCTTGTTTTGATGCAGCCCAGGACACGGTTGGCTTTCTGGGCTGCAAGTGCACACTGCCGGCTCATGTTCAGCTTCTTGTCGACCAGCACCCCCAAGTCCTTCTCCTCAGGGCTGCTCTCAATCCATTCCCTCCCAGCCTGTATTTGCATTTGGGGTTGCCTCAGCCCACGTACAGGACCTTGCACTTGGCCTTGTTGAACTTCATGAGGTTGGCATCGATTGAGATGGAATCTGGACTGATGTTAATGTCCCTAGTTAAAACAGCCTCAGTTTCATGCAACACTTTTGTGTCCAATTTATGGAAAAAAAAAAATATGTCTTTAGTTCACACGGTGGGCATTATTATGCTTTATGTGAATATTATGCTTTAAAATTTGTAATATAAAGATTTTAGTGAGACATAATAAAAAGGACGTCTCCTGTCTTTCAGCTGTTTGACACTTATTTTGATCACTACTATAGAACACTAAAAGATTTAAAGTACAGAGTTATATTACTCATCGTGAAAACTCTGATAGGAGAAAAATGCCTTCTGCAGGGGCTCAGGTTGCTGTAGTCCCCTGCCAAGACAGAACCCTGCCATCTTGTGGAACGCCTTGATATTGATGTACACAGTCAACTGCTTTTCTTTGCTTCTTGCGCTTTTTCCCCCCTCCTTTTTTTTTTCACCGATCATGTGTGTGTTTGTACAGAGACGGTGTGACTGGCTCAGGAAGCCCAGACCAGCCGGTGCCTGGAGCTGGGAGAGCGTCCAGGGAAATGCGCTGGAAAAGCCACGACAGGATTTTCCCATTCTCACAGACTTCTCTTGGAATCTTTTACCAGCCACGTCAAAGACTGGTTTCTGAATGAAAGGACTTGGCCAGATTGAGAAGGCTTTTCTTAGGATCAAGGTAAACAGAAGAGTCAGTAAATGTTAAGTTCATATTTCAGTAAATGGCAACAGGCAGAAGAAAGGAGCAGTAAAGACTGTCTGCATGCAGCCTGTGAAAGATGACATTTTAGTGATTCCAAGGTACAGAAAGATTTTTGAGATGGTGCATGCCTTTCTGGTGAACATATAGCCTAAATGTTACACTGCAGGTTTTTTTTTCTTATGCATTTTCTCTAAGATTGTATAGGTTCCCATTATTTTTAAGCAGATCTGAATAATGGGAATTAGATTCTAGGTATAACAGATCCAGCTCTCAGAGTCTGTATCTGAATACACACACAATGCTTCCCACAGTTTGGATACAGATTTTGTTATACTATGTTTAAAAAGGAGAGTCTAATCTGCAAAATGCAGATGATAATCTGAATGTTGTTCAAACTTACTCCAAACCGGGGACTTTGGACCCAGGATTTTCATTCAGGCTCATTTTTGCATCTACATTTAAAAAAACCCAACAAATTATTAGAGCATAAACAAAAAGGCCAGTCTATCCCCAGCTCTTGTTTTAAGAAGCTATGTAAAATAGTCAGTTCCATTATTCATATAAATTTAGGATGATCATCTCAGTTTTTGTCCTGTCTTTTTTAGATGTTTGTGCATACTACTAAGGTAGTACTTTCTCTTTCGATGGATGCCTTTCCTCTCTCTTCACTGGATTTAGCAGCTCTAAAACAGCATGTTACCACCGTGCCAGTCCATAGTCATAAATCTACACTGGATATCAAAATGTTGGCTCTCTAGGCTCCTAGTCTGTGTGCTCTGTGAGGGGAAAAAACAGAATGCTACAAGAAAAGAAAGAAAAAAAAAAAAAAAAAAGAAGAAGGAAGAGGAATGTCCAGAAAGAAGAAAAAGTACCAGCACACAAATCACACTGCAGTACTAGAAAACCACTGTACTTCCAACTACAGCTACGATGAAAGCACATCTCCACCAGCATAGTAAGAAAGTATAAAAGATTAAGGAGATGCTCCTTGGCCCATCTGCTTAGTGCAGCTCACTCCTTTTACATCCCATGGTAATTTACATTGCATTTTAAATCAACCCAGTACTCATGCTCTCATTTGGCTTTTATACATTCAAGAGGACATCTCTCAGTTCTGTTTGATGGTGACATCCACAGATATAACCATATCCACCACTCTGGAGATGTATCTCATGCCAGCAGACAGATTTGTTTGATCAGTTGCTGATAATCTCTCCTCAAACAATGTAAGCTTTATTGACAAATGGATTCTTCTGTCATTATGAACTGCATCTCTGCATGGCTGTAAAGCCAGACTGTGTTTTTTTTCCCTTCTTTAGAACAGTACTGCTTTGCCACCATCATTTTAGTGTATGTTTGTTCTTCATGCAGAGAGGAGAGGGGTAAGCCACTGGCAACAGATGCTTTATGAACTGTGCTATGCTAGCTGGGAGGCAGGCTGCAAATCTGGGTCTTTAGCATGTGAGTCAGTAAAAGCGAGAGCTCTAGTCTGCTTCATAAAATATATATGCTAATCTCCCAGATGGCTAGATCTTCTTTCTCCATAGAACAGATGACCTGGAAAATAAAAAAAGACTAAAAATATTGGAGAGTGGAAATTCTGGGGCAAAATCTGGGAGTTTCCAGTAGATTTTACAGACAGACTTGGCTTTTAAATTTAGTTTGAATTTGTTTTGATAATAAAATGTAGGAATGTTGCCCAGGGAGGTCGTGGATGCCCCGTCCCTGGAGGCATTCAAGGCCAGGCTGGATGTGGCTCTGAGCAGCCTGGTTTAGTGATTGGCAGCCCTGCATATGGCGGGGGGGGGTTGAAACTAGGTGATCACTATGGTCCTTCTCAAGCCAGGCCATTCTATGATTCGATGATTCTATGATTACATGACTTATTACAGGTCACAGTATAACTTCACATGTAACATGAAGCATTCATACATTTATCAGCATCCTTGTATGAAAAATAAAACAAAAGAAGACTTTCAAATGAGATTTCTGCCTATGCTAAAAGATATAGAGCCTATGCTAAAGATGCCTATGCTAAAAGATATGTTTAACTTTGGCGTAGTAATGACTACCATTTGCATACTGCGTATTATCTCAATCCACACAGGCAACGTTGTGGCTCAGTTTCACAAATGTGTAGAACAAAAATTTAACTGATTTGAATAGAGGAACTGAGATTAGTGCAATGCAAATACTCCCACCGGAGTTCAGCAAAGACACTACAGCCAACCTCTCAGGTTTCTGAAACCTTCATAGGTGCTGGCGGCCTCGATCTTCCTTTTTATGTTTCATGTGACAAACAAAGCAGCATCGCAGCACCCTTCAGTGCCACAGCCAGCATGTGGTGCAGCACTCACTCAGGGTTCTGCGCTGCCTGTGGCACCTCAGTTTCAGCCCAAGGAATGGACCAAGTCTGCCTTGTTTGTGAGGGCAATGAGGTTTTGTTTGCAAATAACAAAAACAAGATGGAAAACAAGATATTACCTAGTCCGTAGTTTTGTTTTTGTTTTAAGTTTGTCAAACAAAGCATTTGGGCCAGTTTTCAGGTCACTGAAGCCACCTTTGAATAGCTCCAGAAACGCAGCACAAGGATGAAGAATCCTGCATCTGAATTCAAACCCTACAAGACTGATGCAAACTTTATTCCTCCAACATACAGAGGCATACAACATCCACTAGATACTAGCATTCATATCTAAATCTTAGCTTTATACCCAAATCATAACTCTACTGAATCTGTCATTACAAAGTTATGGACATAAAACAGACAGCCTTTTCATTTGGAGTAAAATAATCCTTTTGCTGATTGAGGCTGATGTCTTTTTTCTCTAATTTGTATTCAGTAAGTTAACTTACTATTCAGAATAATAAACCTCGATCTAAAATAAGACCAACTAGGTCAGTGCAGTAGTAATTTTTTTTTCCATGTTGTCTTGAGGGAATAGGCAACATTTGCCTGCTGTCTCCTTTTATTTGCAATCACAGTTTAAATCCTTAGCAGCATTAGTTAGAGGAGCCTTTTTGAAAAAATTTATTACTCTATACTGGTGACTAAGCTCAAATATAATACTGTACTCATTCAATATTTCATCAGGCAACTGGAAGGGGATTTCCTTCTACTTATATGGAAATGGACCTAATTCTGTTGTGATCTTTCAGTTAAGTGTGGGCACAGAGACACATCATGTTTTTCTTGTAATGCCATCTCCCTGCACTGGTAGCACCAGATCCACAGGCAGCCAGAGACATCAGCCCATGAGCAGGGATTTCATGTTACACAGTTGCAACCCTCTCAGGGAGTCTGCCTTTACACTCCAGAATTAATTTCCATTATCTGTTTACGTTGTTTTTCCTTTCCTTAATTGGTAGTCTTAATTGGTGGGCTCTGGTCCTGCACACCGCCAAGGCACTGGAAGGTACAGCTGAAGCTTCTGCAGAATGAGGGGAGCATGATTCACGGAGTTAGCCTACGCAGATCAGTCCCAGACTGCAGACTGTTGAGTGTCTTTGACTCTAATTGGTACCTGAGTCATTTTCAAAAGATAACGTTAAACATAATTAACTTCTGAAGGATACATGCCTCCTTCTTTCTCATGATGTGGTATTTTCCCTCCAAATTACACGACCAACGGGCCTGTAAGAGCAAGAATTGTTAGTGCACAAATGACAGGCTTTCTGCACATATATATTCCTCAAGCATAAGCTTTCTTGCTCCACTGCTGGTTGAATCTGAAGTTTGATATCATTGGGAAGCAGAGAGTCCCAGCTTTGACCCCAAAAGTACTCCAGTGTTTATGGATAGACAAGTAATAATCAGACCTTTCTTGAAGTCAGCTTTGACCCTTTTATTCAAAACAAGTAAGACACCTGGCTTTACAAGAACAGGGGATTTGAAAAGGAGTCACAATAAAAGGTTTCACAATTCTCTGATTTTTTTTTAATTGTGCTTTTTTTCTTCTCTAATTTGTGTCAAACCAATGGGCAATGGGGTAAGGATGAGCCAGCACTCAACAGAATGAGCTACATCATTCACTCTTTAATGTTTTAGGGTTAATGCTCATTAGGTGTTCACCTCACATTCATGCCAGCATGAATTCACGCCTTTCTGTGACTCCACAACAGCATCTACTCTTGTTAGACTCCATGGTGCTCCTATGGGAGTTTTAAAAGGACTGAAGCCGATAACACAAGCAAGCACCTCCCTGGGACAGTAGACAGGTACCTACTGGGATTAAAACACCGAATGGAACCCACTGTTTTCTAATAAGCTTCAGGAAAATCTATCATGCCATTTGTCTGCATTATTTTGAATGCATATGTAAAATATGTTACATTGAGACAATTTTAATGGCTACAAAAAGTTCATTTCCCCATTTTCACCTAGTTAACTCATCCTATCTAGTGTAGCATAGCTGCTTCACCACCAGCAAAGGAATATGCTTCCTTTCTATTGAATTTTAGTGTATGAGTTGTTTTGTCTACTTAGCCCTAGTAGAAGGTACCCATTCTTAAATTGTC
>NW_010127233.1:0-225 GCF_000699245.1 Pterocles gutturalis | reverse complement strand
CCACCCCTCCCACCACCCCCTGGTTTTTCTTCTGGCCCCCAGCCGCTCCGTGTCTGTCCTGTGCTGAGGACCCCACAGCTGGATGCAGCACCGCAGGGGGGTCTCCCGAGAGCGGAGCAGAGGGGGACGATCCCTCCCTGGCCCTGCTGTCCAGGCTGCTGGCGATGTCCCCAGGACACGGGTGGCTGCTGGGGCAGAAATCCCTCCTCTCTGAGGCGGGTCCCA
>NW_010127232.1:3767-8272 GCF_000699245.1 Pterocles gutturalis | reverse complement strand
GCGCCGGGGATGGAGATGGTGCTGGGGAAGGATGGAGGAGGAGGTGCCTCTCACAACCTAGGCAGACGGATGTCTGCCTCCCTCCTGTTTTCCAGGCCGGCTTCAGGGAGATGCAGCCCCTGAAATATTTTCCCCTGGTGTTATCTCTTCACTGGAGGTAGAGCTGGTTTTTACGGAGTTTGTCCATCTTTGAAATGTGTAGGCTGGTTTAAGCCAGAAGAAGGCTGCACAGTGGATATGGGCAGTTCAGGAGCTGCTCAATAAACTGGAGCCGGGCAGAGGGATGGAGGTGGTCCTGGCACTGTCACTGCCAAGCACCGTGGCACCCAACCTGTGCCAGACCCGGTGGGTCATGATGGGATTCCCCCATCTGCAGCAAATCTGGGTGTGCTTTAACTACTGTGAGATACTTAACTGCTGGGAACAGTAACTCCGTTAACCCCACCACCAAGGGCTACCTGAATATGTGTCAAAGCCCTTGGCTATAGGGCTCAGTCTTCCTTTGTAGAACTGATTTTAGCTAATGACATGAGCATTTGTGAAGTACCAGCCTTCACACATGCTTCAGGGTAGGTTTAACCCAGGGAGTTTCTAGTGGTACCGTTAGCTAAAGCAGAAGCATTTCTGGGTGCAGCTACACCTTGCAGATGTTGAGCTCTGGAGCCCAGGCTGTTCTGAGCGTGTGGCTGGAGAAGTCACAGTGATCCTGGCTTGTCACCTTTTTGCATCACTGCATTTTGAATATTTAAGCCACAAACCCTAATGCAGCGTATGTGAATGAAGTTAGCTTCTTTCATAAAAGCAAGGGTCAGGAAAATAGTCAGAAAGGCACTAATCTCTGCATGAATCTTTGTCTTTCCCATCTTTTCTCTGTTGAATGCAGGCAGGACAATGCTCAGTGAGCTGCTCTGTGGTGCTGCCCTGAATAACTACAGCAAAATTAACCACCTCTCCTGCAGATGCACTGTAGCACTCAGGTCAGATTGTGCTTGTTTCAGGCTGGTTTTGGATCCAGAGCTCTCTGTTATTTTTCTATTTATTTTATTTTTCAACTTTGCAAACAGTCCTCAGTCAGCACTAACCACAGGGAGAATTTCCACTCGGAAAGTACAGGCGAGGTTTTTTTCTGCCGTTCAGGCACTGGAAGGCTCGATTTCGGCTGTAACAGGGAGAGGGCTGTTCTGTTCCACCCGTGCTGACCGGCTAGGTCTGAATGCTTAAAAAGGCCAGCTTATTCCTCAAGTCCTGATGTAACCCCATGTACGGCATTTGCCCCAAGGCAGTGAAATTCCAGCAACTTGATACTTCAGGTTGTGACCTTTGAAGGGTTAAGGGAGCCCCAGCTGCAACCTCCCGAGCTTGCTTTGATGCTCAGTCAAAGCCAGGACAGCTGCACTTGTGATAGTGCTGAGCTGGGTCCTCTGGGCTCTGCCAGACTGCGGGACGTGAGTATTGTCCCCAGGGATGGGACATGGCCTTGGAGATGGATCCCTTCGCCTTCCCGAGCTGTGATAACTGGCTCTCCTGGTGGAGCGGTTCCCAAGTTTGCTGTGATTTTGAGCTGATTCCTGCACAAGAGGTGAAGGCAGAGGAGAGGAGGGCTGCAAAGCCTTCCCTTGCATGGGAGCGAAGCCGCCCATGTCTGGCAGTGCTGCGGGGAGGGCTGGAGCTGGAAGGAATGCGGCTGCGTCTTGGCGGAGGAGCGGAGCAGGAGTTTCTGGCTGAGAGGGAGCGACTGGAAAGCAGGTTTGCACAGGGCGCCGCTTTCCTCCGGTCCCCACCTGTCTTCCCGTCCTCTTCCCTGCCCAAATACGCTCTTGCCAGCTCTCCTGGCCTGGCGGTGGTTTGGCAGCCAACGGCTGCTGCAGCCAGCTGGATCTCGCAGGTGGGGGTCACGGGTGAGGGTGCCCCTCGCTGCCCAAATCACAGTGATAGACCCCCAAGATGGGCTGGCATTCACCGTGTCTCTGTAGAGAAACCTCCCCCCCCCAGCTAACTGGGAAGCAGGATGGCTGGGTGGAACGAGCCCTGGGGTTCAAGAAAAATCTTCATCTGGCTGTTAGGAGGGGGACCTCAGCGCTTAACCAGAGCTCTTGCAATAAGGATATTTTTAGCCTGTGCGAATGGTGGTGTTTATTTTTCTACTGTTGTGCCTTTTCGCCTTTCTCAGGGATTTTATTGCTCATGAAGGCAAGGGTCTGCAGTGACGCTCTCTGCCTCCGTTGCTCCAGTTCCATCTGCCCATGCATTACCCATCCAATCGCCCCCAACGAGCCCATTTACAGGGCAGTGATGGGCTGTTGCTGGCAGGAGCACCTCGGCTTACCTTGGACCAGACCTTTCCCTGAGGCTGGGGTGCCTGTGTGATGCCCTGGCACATGGGGTTAGTAATGTGTGTGCCCCTCTTTGGGATGGGACGAAACAGAGGAACATTGCAAGCTCATTTATTGTCAGTGTTTCAAATCAGTATTTTTTTATTATGGATACTCATCAGGTTGCTCACACTGTGGCAGAAATTTAATAATATAAGGCACAGGGAACATTCAGAGGTAAAAAAAAGAATTCTCAGCCTGTGAGACTTAACTATCCTTTTGCTCCTGTCAGGACCCTCTCTATGAAGCAAAATCCAAATACCTTCTCCCTTCCCTCCCGCCCATCCCTTAAACCCCCAAATCCACAACAGGAAAAAAAATATTACAACCTTTCCCTTGAGCGTGTGGCAAGCACATGTCTTTCTCAGCAGAAATGTCCCTTCCAAGCCTGACACAGCTTCCCTGGGAGAGCAGGGCTGGAATTTAAGCACAACCAAGGCAGAGGTGGGAAGTGCTCAAGGACATGGTGATTTGGGGAGAGCTGAGAGTTTTATCTCAGCTACAGCAGAATCGCAACAGCAAGGTCAGCCAGGTGCACCCTGGGGGGAACAGGCGGCCGCACCCCATCTCCATTTGCAGCACAGAAAACACACCAGCAGAACAATCATCGAGTAATGGTAAAGCACATAGCACTTTCAAACCTTTATTTTTCAAGGGGATTTTACAGGATGGGATGTGTTCCACTTTATTTCTTTTAAATTCTGTGCGCTTTCCTATTTGGTTTTTTTATTAGCCTTTATTTTTTTTTGCCCCTCATGATTGTTAAATTCAAGCCCTGGGAATGGAAAAAAAAAAAAGGGGGAGGGTGGAAACGAAATCCTGCCGTTCTATCTTTCTCACCCTTCTCCATCCACCACGATCTGGGTGACTGCAATGTCACCCGCAGCTGCTCTGCTCGAAAAGCCCAATCCTCCCACATCCTCTGGCTCTGCCTTCCCTCGCTGACAGTCTGTAATGGGGGCAGTGAATCGCTGAGAGGTCTTTGCATCTACGCTGACATGCCCAAAAACGTGCTGTTAGTAAGAAGTTAAAGAGAAGTCGATTGGAGAACGGATACTGAGACAGAGCGGATATTTAGGACAGGAACAGGGTCGGTCAATGGTAAAGACACGTTGGAGAGAGAAAGGGCTGATAAGAGCATGTGGAAACAGCTCTGGAGTGAGTAATCTAGTGGTAATAGATTAGGCTATGAACGAGGACTGTTATTTCTCTTAGCACCGTTACTACGTATGTTTAGATCTATATTAGCACCTTGTTCCCAGGGAAAAAAACAAAACAAAAGCGGTTTAAAAACCGAAGGAAGTGGGAAGGTTAAAACGAGACAAAGTTGGCAGCAGAGACGGAAGCTGGGGGTTTAGATCACAAGATCCTTGTCTATGTCCTCTGTGGAAGGAAGAGAGAGAGACGAGGTTAGGAGGTGGATGCTGCCAGGGTCCCCCCTCCCTGCTTTTCCCTCCCCAGGACCAGCTGTAATGCATCCCAAGTGGGGGCTCTGGGGCTGCTTTTGAGTGTCCCCTCCACCCCCATCCCCTCCCAGCTCAGTACTTACGCTCCTTAATGCCAAAGCAGCTGGCCCACTCCTCCAGGGCGATGTACTTGTCGTTGTCCAGGTCACAAGCCTCGAAGAAGCGGGTGGTGCAGTGCTCCATGGGGATGAGGGGGGCACGGAGCGGGGCCAGCTCGGTGTGGGACAGGTACCTGCCAAGGTGACCGCATGGTCAACATGCTGCCCGCCAACACTAGCCACCCGCCACGACCAGCCACCCTCCCATGGGTGGGAGATGCTCTTCCGGGTGCGGGGGCCAGCGCAGGGCAAGATGCTGGCTCCAGCTTGCCATCTGGTTTGAGCTGCTCTCCCAGTGCCCACCACTGAGTGTCATGAAGGTCAAGGACTGGTGTCTGCTTTTGCAACCGGCTGTACTAGTCACAAAATAGCCAGGAGCCAGGGGTCCTCGCTAGCTGCCCCCACCCCATGGGTCTGTGTATGTGATCGCTCTTGCACCCATCTCCAGCTCACAGCTAAGCCAGCAGCTGCTACTTCAGCTGTTGTCCCAGGGCCTTTGGACTAAGATATTTTAGGGAACTATCATACGACTGTACATCTGAGAAGACAGAAACTCCACCCGAGGCAGA
>NW_010127232.1:0-3746 GCF_000699245.1 Pterocles gutturalis | reverse complement strand
TTGGTGTGCAGAAGAGAAAACTGCCTCTACCCCAGCCTGGTTTGCCCCAGTCCCTGCCAGATGTGTGCAGGGGTTGTCCCGCCACAGGGCTTTGCCTGTGCCTCTGCCACCAGTCATCCACTTGTGTCACATCTCCAGCCTTGACACCTTCTGCCACCAAAGCACCCTTGTCCTTGGACAGGAAGGGGTCCTGGCAGATGCCCCCCTCCCGCTCTCCCAACACTCACCCGTCGATGGGGTGCTGGTCCAGCTGCCCGAACTGCCAGTGCACAGGGAAGATGTACATGTTGTAGTTCTTCTCGAAGTCGCGGGCCAGCAGCTCCACAGTGTGGTCACCAGCCTCCAGGCGCTTCTCGTAGGAGAGGCCAGGGAGACCTTGTCAGCAGCAGAACGGGGTGCAAGGAGGGACCCCAGGAGGGGCTGTACATGGGCTGCCCACCAGTCATTCTGGATGGGCTCCCCATGAGTGCTGGGCTCCGGTGGTGAGGTGAGCTCCCAGGCTCCCTCCCCAACCCCTCACCTTGAGCTTCTGCTTCTCAGTCAGCAGGTTGTTGTCCTCATCGCGCTCGTACAGGGTGATCAGCACGTTCTTGAGCCAGTCCCGCATGCGCAGGGGGAACTCGGTCAGCTCTGTGTCCAGGCAGGCGGGGATGACTGGAACCCATACCCAGTGGTCAGCACAGCACCTGGACACACAGCCCCAGCGCCCTCCCACCTCGGTCCTGCATCTTCCTGGACCTTTGCTCTTCCTCAGCCCATGGGCAAGGGGCCTGTGCTCAGGTTAGGGGTCCCCTTGGCTAAGGGAATGGCTCCACTTACATTTGCAAGGCCCAATGTAGTCCAGGTGCAGCTTGTGTCCCTTCTTGGTTCCCTCCAAGGTGCACTTGGTGGCAAAGAAATGGCAGGAGGAGTCGTAGGTCTTGTTGTCAGTGCCGCAGACCTGCACAGGATGGGGAGATGCTGCGTGAGGGGCAGCAAAGCCCAGCCTTGCTGGGGGGTCAGCAAGGAGAGCCTCCAAATTAGATGTTTCACTTGGTCCCTGGGGTGAACAATAGCTCCTTGGTCACTGCTGGCTGAGGCCAGAGGGTGATCTGCCACACCACCTCTGACCATCTCCCCCACCATCTCTGGCAGTGTCCCATGTGAGGTCCCTCCCTGCTCTGGTCCATCAAAGCAGCTTCTGCCCTCACCTTCTCGAAAACACCGGAGGTGGCTGGGCAGCTGGAGGGGTCCTGGCACACACACATGGGCGAGTTGTTGTCATCCACCTCGCACACCTTGCCGTGCTTGCAGTGGTGGTTCTGGCAGGGGTCTGGGAGAGAGAGCAGGGAGCAAAGTCAGATCCTGCCCCATTCTCACTTCCCCTGAACTGCCCTGGGCATCCCAGCACAGAGGGAAGACCAGGGACAGCCCCAAGCATCTCCTCTTACACTGGGAAGATGTGAGGGTTTCCAGAAGTCCGCATTAGCCTTTGGGCTAATCCTGGGCTCCTTTCTGTAGCCACACAAAGCAATGGCTTTTGTGTTGTAAAAAAAGGGCTTACAGAGAATCCAGTGCTGCAAAGAGGCCAGGTACCTCTTTTGCTTTTAAGTGTGCAGGTAGGTTGGCATTTTCCTTGTGCCGCAGCCCTTCCCACCACAGCCCTTCCCACTGTTTGGGGTGGCTAAAGCTCCCCCACCCAGGGAAAGGAGGATGTCCCTGCCTCCCAGAGGGCAGGGGAAGGGTGACTTACTCTCTGCAACAATCTCCTCTACATCTTCTGTGGGTTCCTCGAACTCTCCCACCTCCACCTGGACAGGGTTAGCCCCCACAGGCTCCTGCAGGAGAGGTCAGTGTTTCAGGTGGGGGGGTACAAACTGCTGTGACACATTTCTGGGGACAGAGCATCCCCCCATTGCCCCTGCCCCCCTAAGCTTTGGAGATGCTCTTCCCAGGGTAGTGGGTGCTGCCAGGGATAGGTGACAAGAACAAGCAGAGTCACCTACCTCTGTGGTGGGGTCTTCAATGACCTCCGTCTCGTCGGGCAGAGCCTCCTGCTGCAAGGGAAAAGGGCCATGAGGCAGATGGTCCCAAGGGAGGTGACCCACCGAGGCAGGCAGCCGGGCCACCCTTGGGTTTCCTCTCCCCCCCCGTTGCCTCCCATCTCTTGAGGATTTGTTATAAAAGAAATTCCCCATCAGATACACCAGATGGACAACCCCAACGGCGGAGAGGCTCAGTTGTCTCCTGTACTTACCGGAGCTGCCAGGGCTTTGCCTGCCAGGCAGAGAAGGAAAAAAATCCAGGCCCTCATCTTTCAGCAAACCCTGAATAAAGGAGAGGAAAAGGAGGGATGAGGAAGGCAGCTGCCATGTGCACGCTCAGCTCCGGGCTGAGCTCACGGCTGGCAGCCCAGCACCTAGAAAAGTGCATTCTCTTGGTTTCCTGCCTCATCTGTTCAATATTACAGCCCCACATGCTGGCTTTTCTAGCCAACACCTCAAGCCAAATCATGTTTCCAAGACAAATTCTTTTGATTTTGCAAAATGGGGAGGCAGGGGTTTAGGTTTCTGTTGCTTTCCTGCATGCCTTTAGAAAAATTGCAGTCAAAATGGCAGTTTCCCTTTCACATAAGGTTTTTTTTGGACCAAACAGAACATTTTTCATGTTAAAAGCCCCTGATATGAGCCCCAGGTACAGGCAATGAAACTCTACCATTGTATTAGTCAACCAGAGGAAAAATGAAAGTGGAGGAAGGAAAGAGAGAACAGAGAGACAGCGAGGCAGGGCTCTTGAGAATTAAATTCTTTAGAAAACCCCTTCCCACATGGACAGACATCTTGGGGGGGTATCAGGGACCACTCCCCTATCTCCAGCATCCCTAAGTGTTGGGGTCTCTGATACAATTTTTCCCTTTCCTGCTCAGACCTGATGGTCCCCAAACTGGGTTTGATGAATCCAGGATGCTTTGGGGTTGTGTCCTGGCAGGAGACGAGCTCCAGGAGGATGAGCACTTCGCACCCTCCTGGTCTGGGCTGTTGCAGGCACAGTAGGACGAGCCAAGCAGCCCAGCTAACACTGGCCACGATGTGAGCCAGAAGGAGAGCGCAGCTGGTGAAATTGTCTTGTCCTTGTCCCCCCTCCCTGTTCCTGTTTGGCAGGATTGAGCCCCTCTGTGAGGGCAGGCAGGAGCTCAGCTGTCCGCTTAATATGCCGGTGGCATCCCACTCCTGACAGTGAGGGCTGCCTGCTCCTTTCCGCCTGCCAGCAGAGTGAAACACCCCCCATTTGTCTCCTGCCAGCAAGGGGACTTGTCCCCCTGCCAAGGCTTCCGCTGCCTCCCTTCCGCTCGCCCTCCTCCGCTCCACCTGCGCGGCCGGGGCATCGCAGCCCCCCAGCTCCCTGGGGCTGGGATGGCTTTGCTGGGACAGAAAGCGTTGGATAAGGTGTCATATTCTCTTCCAGTGAGCATGGATGGATATCTACTTTGCCAGTGCATCCTTTCCCTTCCTGCCCACTCACGGCATCTCTCTGGGTATAAAACTCTGCCAACACCATGCTGCCAACGCTGTGCTTCCTAATTTAGCAAGGGTTGGCCATGCAGAGGCTGAAATCCTCCTTCCAGTCTCAGAGCCTCACCCAGTCCCAGCTGGGTGCCTGTGCAAAATGGGTGTTGGGGCACGGAGGGCAGCTTCCCGGGGACATCGGAGGGCTGGGAGCACGGGGTGGTGGGGATGGTTGGGGTGGTGGGATGGAGGATCTGTGGG
>NW_010127231.1:0-483 GCF_000699245.1 Pterocles gutturalis | reverse complement strand
GGCAAGGTAAGTATCTAATCATGCAGGCACTTTGCCAGAGCTTGTGAACTCAGAATGTGATTTAATTGTCAGAGAACTAAATTGGTTGTCAGGAGTTGGTCAGTTCCAAGCCTCAGATTTGTTAATCTATCTGCCTTAGCCTCCTTGTCTGAAAAATGGGGATGAAGAGTTACTGCCTACTGTGAGGTGAGGGATGTAAGATGGAAAGTTGTGGTGTTGATAAATGCCACTTAAGACTGTAGCTAGAGGTGAGCAGAATACTTCGCAGAAATATAATAGTCTCACCGAGCATGTAATTGTCCTATGAATCTGTGCTATGCTATTGGTTTGCAAGTAAATTTTGATGGCGAACTTCTGCTGTGTTTGTTTCATTTGATACATGATTCATGTGATAGTGTTTGTTTCATTTTGGGTTTTTTAATTGTTGTTCGTGAACTATCTGAATTTAACTGAGTTAGTTCCCTCCTAAAATTAAAATTTATT
>NW_010127230.1:576-780 GCF_000699245.1 Pterocles gutturalis | reverse complement strand
CCCCAGCCAGCCAAGGACACTGCTGGTGGGACAGCAGCGGAGACGGAAAAGGAAGTCACAGGGCTCTGAAGTCACTCCTCGCACCCAAACACGCTGGAGCAGTCAGCCACGCTCAGCCAAGGGCAACACGTCTCAATGTCAGACACCGCCGGAGCTGCAGCCCATGTCTCAGCCCCCTGGGACAACGTGCCGCCGGCCCCGGCC
>NW_010127230.1:0-401 GCF_000699245.1 Pterocles gutturalis | reverse complement strand
CCGCAGGCAGCTGCCTCAGGCAGAAGAAGGTCACTGGCACCCGCCTGCGTGCTGGAGTGGGCTCTGGCACAGAGCCCTGCCCTGTGCTGGGGTCCCATCACACAGGACAGGGATGCAGCGTCTCTTTGGAAAACCCAGATTTATTAACCCGGCGAGGTCCTACCTGCGCTTCCCAACCCCACGCCTCTCCCGCAGCACGGGCAACCGGTCCCCTTGCAAATGAGGCGGTGTGCCACGCCGTGCCAGGAGAGACCTGACCACACGGAGGCAGGCAGCTGGGGACAAGCAGGGACAGCCCATGCCCCACAGCACCGCGGCGGGGACCTGGCAGCCCACGGAGGCGGGTGCTCACCATGTGTGCCCCAGCCCCGTTTGCCACGCTCCCCAGCAGCTGCCTGGGG
>NW_010127229.1:6636-9914 GCF_000699245.1 Pterocles gutturalis | reverse complement strand
AACAAAGAGCAGAACGGTGGAGGCGGTAGTGCAGGGGAGAAAGCGCCCGTGCCAGCCTGCGCCCCGTGTCCCTCCGCCGCTTCCCCGTGGGTATGGGCTGGTGCAGCCTTGCCCGTTGAAGCACCAGTGACACGCTACACGGGAGGTTCTCCCCAGAGCTGGGCCCGTTACATGGAAATTGTACGCAGCCGGTACCCGGGGAAGAGCTGGGGCAGGAGTGCCACTCGCCGGAGGTGCTGGGGCCTCGTTAACAGCCCCCATCCCCTCGTCAGCACGCTTGCTGCTGCTCCCAAGGAGCAAACACACGCCCGCTTGGCTGGCAGTGCTGTGTGGTTCCCAGAATAGCTTGGTTAGAGGAAGTTAGAGATGGAATGTGTATCTGAAAATCAGAGGGACCAAGTTTTTGGTTGTTAAAAAGGGAATGGAGACTGCCTTTCCCAGAAACGAGGCAGAAACAGGCAGTAGGCCAGGTACTCGCAATGTTTTACAGTATTTTGGAACTGTACCTTTATGGTAAGTCCTCATCTCTTGGGCATGTGAGTTATTAGGAAGAAAAAGGTGCAGAGGATGAAATGCACACTGGAAGCTTAATGGGTCTGCCTCAGGGAAGGCTCTATGAGGGAATGAGGGAGAGACGGTAAGAGGCAGCTCCTAATGTCTATCACACGTTTCATGCGTCACACAAAACCGGGAATTGTTTCTGAGTCCTAAAATGATGTTAAGTATTTCATCAAAATAACATTTAAATGCACCAGTGAAAGTCCTAAAAAAATATATGACTAGGAGGGAGTCCTAAATGAACTTCTTTTCATGTGTGAGTTATACAGAGATGCTGAAAAACAAACCAAACCAAAAATCAGTATATGGGAAGTCATGCTGCTAACTCAGGCCAAACAAACTTCTATGAGAAGACTTAATTTACACGTTTATTTACAGTTTGAAAAACAAAAACATTCTCATACCACCTCTTCAAAATATTTACACTGTGCCATGAAGTGATGAAGAGTATCTCTTTACACTGACATATCCAAAGTGAACTGGAAATTCCATATACACAAAGGCAGAAGTAACAAAGAGACACTTGTACACTATAACTGAATCTTCAGATCAAATCCATCTCAAATTACAAATGACACACTAAGTTACACAAAAATACCTATATAATTATGAAAGACAATTTACCAAATCTCAAGAACTCCAGTGCAGAGCAACATCCACTAATGCAAACAACAGCTATCTTGATTCTGCAATCTTTATGTCCCCAAGCACAAAAAAGCGGGAACGTGCAAGGACTGCAGAAGGGTCAAATCTTAATTGGAATATTCTAAAACATGGACTTCCTCAAAAGAAAATTTTTGACAGTCTCAACTGTATTAAATAAAAAGTTTAAGACATTAATACCAATAGACAGATTTTTCTTCTTTTTTATTTGTCATTGGCCGTGGCCCTTAGCAAGTAAAAACTGTGGATTTTAATTAATATCCACTAAAACCAGATGGAAACTTCTCACTGACATCTGTATTCCATGAGTCCCTTCTTCTCCCTGCCCTGTAATGGTCTTTGAATAAATATAATCTTCACCTACTAGGATAAAAACATGCCTGACCTGCAGATGGGTGGTTCCACTTACTTGAATGGGACTATACTCATGTTCAAAACAGGGGACATACTCTGTTAGAGCCAAAATACAGCAGCCACCTAGAATATCTTTGCCATCGACAGCGATGAGAGTAAACTGAATGGCTACAGCTGTCTTATTGTATCTTTATTAAGCTTAGGTAACATTAACTTCACAAATACTATTAAAAATATGGTTAAGGGCAGCCACCACATTTAAATTTTAAATAACCGCATTGTCTGTTTGAACTTTGCAACAAGCGGGTTTTTATTATTTAAGGAAAGGGCTAACTCTTCTGTTAAAGACAAATGTGCAAAAATAATTAAAAGAAACCATAATTTGGCAAAAACCTTTAAGGTATTATCAAAAAATAAGTTATTTTTTTAAAATCTGTTTTAAAGTTCATGATTATTTAGACCAATACCAATAATAAACGAGTTGTATATTTCTCTATGAATCAGTTTTAAGTTAAGGGCTTACAAAGCTTCCTGGAAGTAAACCTTTTTTCTCTCTAATTCTAAAATAATTCCTAGCTTTTTGTGGTATACATGTAAGTAGTGGTGAAAGTGGTGCATCAGCCATACCTGGAGAGAGAGACAGACAATTATAGCTTAACTCAACCAACATTTACCTTTCATAACTATCATAAAACTAAAAACACAGCTTGAGTATCTATGTACAAATTAGTAAGTCGAAGAACAAACCAGTGTGTATTTACATGTAAGTTTTTATAGTAGTAACTTTTTTATTCTACTAAATTTCTGTGTATTTCTAAACAAACTGTGAAGGTTCTTCCTTATGCAAAATACAAGCAGAGTGAAAGATGACACAAATATTTAACTGTGGATTTTTCCTCCATTTTATAGAGTTGGAATACTTACCTGCTGGTGCCAAGGATTTCAGTGCTTCTAAAAGATGTGGACTAGAAAACTTGACCAGACATCTGAATGGTTCCTTTTTATCCAAAACATCCATTTCAGGATCACTTCGAAACATTGTCTCAAGCTGTTAACACAAAATTAATATATCTTATTTATGTGTTATTATTTAAAAATTACATTAAAAATGTAACATGCAATAAGACTGTATCTTATTTGTTTGTTATTTCTAATGTTAACATGATTCCAGCTAGAGGAATATTTTAATAAAATCAGAGGGTGCCACCATGTGGTAAGCAGTTTTCTGCTGAAAGAGGCAGCTTGTTCAGTAATATTGTAAAACATTAGGTATCTCTTAGAATTTCCAGATATCTGTTCATCAGATAAAATCTGTGCTGGTGTTACATGTGGTGTGAGTTTTGTGTGTAGTTCAGGTAATCCTAATTTCTCGTGCTTCAATGCGCTGCTGAAAGACTGGAACGTGATCTAGTAGTCTGACCAAATCTCAATACAAATCTGCTTCTTAAAGATACTTTTACGTCATTTATTTTAAAATATGTCCTCTCTAAAGTTTGAAGAAATACTAGATTTTTCTTCATTTGAAATTTAATGTAGCTACCACTATATTAAAATTATTTAAAAAAGAAAATTTGTTGCTTTTACTACCTTATATTGGGCAAATTCAAGTTTCGGTTGGGGACCATCACCAAAAACTTCCCGATTCACTCTCTGTATTCTTTCTTTTTCATTTTTGTTTTCTTGAATTATTCTTGGATCTGCTG
>NW_010127229.1:0-6625 GCF_000699245.1 Pterocles gutturalis | reverse complement strand
GGAAAGGAAGATAAGAGAAAAAACAGAAAGTCAACTTTGTCCACTGATACGATACTGTTTTTGCTGATCAGATGATTATGACTGTGAAAATCTGAAAATAATAACATCACAATCCTTTTTTTCCCCACAAGCTAACTGTCTCCATCATTTATATTTTCAGTTCTTACCATAAGAAAAAAACCAAGCTAATATCAAAGGAAATACTGGGCACTGGGTATTTTTGATTTCATAACTGTGTCCAGAGAGTCATGGGGAAATATTTACCTCTCCTAGTGACAGCCAGTATGACAGCACCCCACCAGGGATGGATAATATAATGTGAATGTAACATATGTACATCTCCTATTATGAATCTCATTTCATAAGCCAGCAGTAATGACATTCAAAATGCTGTTTAATTTAAAACATACGTACCACTTTCTGGTGCTACATTCCTGTCTTGTAGGGGTCTTGGACAATAAGTTTGGAAGTTCTAAATGGGGAAAAAAAAGAGATATTTTAGTCCCCTTCCACTTTTAGAGACCGTAGCTGAAAAGATTTCTTTTTACTTCTCATTCTGCAAGTGAGTATTCTTCCAATTTTGGTAATTTCTTGAAGTCAGAAAGCCCAGCTTTACTCTGAGAAAAGAATGCCCGTCCTATGATATTTGTGAACATACAGTTATTTATTTACAAGTTTTACATGAATGAGCAGAGTAACTGCCCATTCTAATAGCCTTCAACTCACTGGTCTAGGCAGCCTAATGAAATGATGCTGAAAACCCTAGGACTGAATTGTTCATACAGTTTTTAGACCGAGATTAACCATCAGGAATAAAAATAATAGAGCAGGTGGGATACCACGTAACTACATCCCCATTGCCATGTTACCTTAACGAAAGGCTGTCCGCCTCAGTAGTTCAATATTATTTTAACTCGATGGTCTCTTGAAAGAGGTGAATTTCCCCCCAATAAGGGGTGAAAACTAGGCCTGAAACAAAAAGCAAGACTTATCTTAGGACATACTTGTGAAGTGTCTCACCTGGCTATATCTTTTAAACACAATATCTTTAAGGGAGTTTAAAGAATGACTTCGAAGCTCCATTTCACGGATGTCATGGTAGTTGGAAGCAAAAACCAGGGCCTTTAAACAAAAATTGAAATTGTTTTAACATCAGTCTTAATCATCACTGTGTTCATAATATGGAAAAAGATAGTATTTCTAGACAATGCAATGCTTTTGTTTCAAAAAAACGAAGTTGTAAGCAACTACCCTTTACCTAGCAGGATTCTCATGTCTGAAAAATGTTGGCTAGAGTGTTATTAAGCTTAGACTAAAATTTAAAAGCATTCACAGGATTACCCAGATAAGCCTAGAGCCTTATCAGCTGAAAAAGAAATAAATACATGAAATAAACAGATCAATAAAATAATTAAATTACTAGTGCGGAAGTCTGCTAAATAGATAGAAAATTAAAGACCATCAATGCTGATCACCCTGAGATGACAGAAAATGTATTTTAAAACTAATTAATAGCAGTCCCTGATGAGCTAATACATTTAGTTCTTAAGTTAACTGTGTTGATGTAATGTTCTTCAACTTCTATGAGACAATTTAACTGAATATCGCCTAACACTTGCTTAAAACATTAGAACAATTCAAGGTCAGCAAAAATCCCAAGAAACTGTATTTATTCACTATGTACCATTCCAAAGGATGCAAAGATTGCTTTTTGCCCAATTTTTATCATGAGCTAAGGGTAAAAAAATGACTATGTAAATTAGTAAATTATGCTAGGTGGCAAATCTTTACCCATCATCTTACAAGCTAACACAATTACATCTGTACATGGCTCTGTGAAGTCAGGGGAATCCAGTTTTATTCTGTACCTGGCATAGCAGAGGCAAGTTGCTCTTATACACGGAGGCAGAAATGAAGACATAGGGAGTCTGTGAATGGTATACAACGTAGGAGGTTTTGTACTGGTTTGGTTTTGTATATGGTGTTCCCCAGGCAATTCTAATCCAGATTGCATTATGCTCATATTCTCTAAAGGTGATGGTGACCTAACAGAAAAAGAAAAGCTTTGATTTACCGGCACTTCCAGGTGTCCAGAGGGATTTTGTTGTCCCTTAACCCTGGGTCCACAAGACACAAACATAATTTAGTACACCACTGCTTGAATTAGAAACAAATTCCCCTAGTGTGGTCAGGATTGTTTTCAAATTGAATTTTCACAGAAAAAATTATAAATTCACAAACTGGAAAAAAAAAAAAATCACCTTTCAAACTCTAATATAACTTTCATTCCCATAGATGTACATTTTCTTCTGAAGGGTGAAAATAAGAATAGCTTATTACAAAAGCCTTGAGGATCTCTTTTGGGAAAATAACAAAACAAAAAGTGTCTTTTTAGATGGAGGGCTAGTGGCAATATTTCCAATATGTCCAGTTTTTGAGAAACTAAACTTTTGATCAACTTGCAACTTTAGACCTGAATACAATATTTATCACTGCTCAAGAATACACAATCAGAAATTTGAAGATTCCCTTTCCTGTTCTTGTAGATTTGCTCCTCGGTTACTTCATTTTACCTTGACTTAATCTGGGTGACTTAAAAGTGGGAAAACTTCCTTCAAAAAAAACCAAAAAGCAACTTTCCTTTGACTGAGGCACATGTAGCCAAGCTTTTAGTCCAACTAGGTCATAAACTGTTTAAATCGATGGACCAACACCACTTTTCAAAGTTTTTGGGGATTTAAAAAAAAATTAGAATATGGCAAAACTTTATTATAATAGAGTTGTATAAACTGCAGCTGATTATCTGTGAGTCTGTTTTGTGTTTACTGTCCTCTACTGTTGCTACTGGGAATCCTTTGTGCATCAAGAAGTCACACAGCTAACTATCCAGAGGCATTTTCTACTACCTTGCTTAAATGAAGCTGGGGAGCGAAAGCAAGAAAAGGCTTCTGCAAATTGCTTAGTGAAAAAGTGAGATCATAGTATGTCCTTTCAATTTTTTTTATTACCATGCTCATTTCTGTAGTCCAGAAACTACTTCTTGCTATTGACTGTGATCTTTCAGTCATTATAATGTAACAAAATACAAGGGTGAAGTTCTCATGGCCAGTACAAAATGTCATTTCAAAACCAGAAGTAAAAGGAAAGATACAATTTAGCTACTAATCTAAGTCACAACTGAATTTCCTTCTTGTGCTTACTGGCTACTTTAAATTCCCCCTATACTCTGACCACATTTTTTTTACTTGTTTATTGTTATTGGGTAACAGGACAAAGCAATATCAGCTTACCTAGGCAACATGCACACTCAACTAGGGCAAAGATGCGATAGAAAACATAATCATACTGCCTTTCTTGAAGCCTGTCATAAGGCAAACTTAATTTTATTTCACTCCTGCATAATTGTAAAGTTGCTAGAACAGATATGCAATATTTTTTTCCTATTTCACATGCAGTTCCTACTATTCCCAAATGAATAATTTATTTTTTGGTGCAGACTGTAAGAAAAAAAATACCTTGCTAAAGTTATGAAAACAATCTATTGACACAAGACCTGTGTAACAAATTTAGAATGGATTTATTCTTACATTTTTCAAGGCTGACTGAAGTCGTCTTTTAATTTTTTTTTTGAAATCTGTTAAGTAAAAAACTTCCGTTTCTTCCCCTGTTATACAAGGAAAAAAAATAAATGAGAATTGTGTTTACAATAACTAGTTCAGAGATGGTTTTAGTTTTGCTAAAGCCGAAGTTGCATAGCCTTATACAAAAAGCTGTATATTAAATTTCAGCCTCATTATTGCTATAAAGAGAAAAGGTTAATATTTAATTAGTACTTACTAATTAAATAATTGCTTGAGAAGTTAATTGAAAGCATTCTAAAAACATTAAAGATACCTCTATTGCAAAAACTGAAAAAAATATATTTGTATTTAAAATGTATGATAGGAGGCAGCACTGCAGTAAGCTGCTGAGAACTGTGATATTACAGCAAGGAAAGGTATTTTACCTGTTTTGTTCATCTGGTAAACACTCCACATTCTTTTGTCTGCGTAGATGTGGTTGTCTAAGAAAAACAGAATTGCTCAATAACACAGTGTATTATCAAACAGTAATTAAAGGAACAAACAATTTTACAATACTTTTATGACCAGGTTATTTCAAAAAGATTACTTCTGATAAAGCAATATAATTTATTCAGCATTCTTAAACTACCACTCATAGTAAACCTAAAAGCAAAAGAGCTTTTTATTAGAAGAGATGGGAAGATCTTTTGTAATTGAGTTAAGCAATTAATAAAGAGTATCTCTGAGGTTTGATGTTTAAAGAAGGATTTTACCTAAAATGACTGAAACTCAGTCTAAACTCAAACTAGGAAGTGTAGACTGCTAAAAGAAACCTTGAGATTTAAACTATTATATAAGTTGTGAATTAATATTGGAGTCAAGAGTTCCACGTGGATTATCTGCCAGTAGTTTTGCTTGTCACTCCCTGTTGGAGCATGATATTACTGATTTCAGGGTTCAGTGCATACTGCATATCTCTCTACGCTTATAGCCGTGTGCTGGATGTGGCTTACCACAGTTTAGATCTATTTAGACCTCAGAAGAAGCAAACATGCTTTTGTCGCTTTTGAAATTTTTTTAAAAAAGGTCAGATTCAATAAGATTCATCATCTGAAATGGGATCTGTTTACACCAAATGCGTATTTACCTCACTAGGGCAACTGCTGTGTAATAAAGGGCATTATCAAGTTACTCAGAAAAAATATAAAAATGTTATTTTAATTCATTTTTTACTTACAAATTATGTCTAGGACAGCTGCTTGCCCTATGTCTGCAGAATTTTCCTGGAAAGAAGAATAATAGTGCATGGTGAACTGCAAGTGCAGAATGCTCTATCACACTCTTTAGTAAGTGAAAAATCTCAGTATTGGTAGTTTAAATTATACCACACAGAAGTCCATCTACAGCATGTAGACTGTCCTCAAAGACACCTCACTTGGTCCCAACGTGCATACAATAGTTTTCAGAAATCATTAATGAAAGCTATTTCAGCAAGGTTTAACTGTTTCTGCAGAGGCGGAAAGATGACTGTTGTCCTTACTGTATGATGTACAAGCAATTAGAAAGTAAAATTCATGGGTATTCATGACATTATGCAACAGTGACTAGTATTTCACTGTCGTGAATTTTAACATGCTTGGTTCCTCCTTATCTAACCTTTACAGCATGAAAAGATTAAGAAACTTTATGACACTACCTGTTACAGATAAGAACGTTTCAGAAACAAATGCTATTTTAAAATGACAATAAATCTTACAAGAATAGTGATTTCTTGCCCGTAGTTTGATCTACACCCTGTATAATTAATCTTTGAGTATGAAATTCAAAGGTAATGATACAAAAAGTTACAGAATTTAAGAGATATCAGTGATAACTATCTATCTGGGTTATGATACTATATATTATATACTTCTGGTGCATATACAGATCCCTGGTACACCAAAATCAGAGTAAGGAGGAGACCAGAAAACTTTATTTGCTTACAGTACGCAGAATGGAAGTAGTTTTGGCTAAGGAAATTTTTCAAAAAAAGCTAAGTCTAAAAGATATAAACTAGTGCTATCATTACCCATATGAAATAGATTTAAATTAGCATTATGTAATGAGTAGACACCTCAATCAATACCTTTATTTTACAATTTAGAAATACACCCATTTCTTAAAGGTTTAACACATTGAGCTCTTATCTACCTTGTGCAACTTAGAGATCAAAACACGTACTGCCATAATCAGTAAGGGTCAATCCTGCACTCCTATCAATCAGGCAAAATTTATGGTATTGCCATCACAGCTTTACATTTTCCAGACTATGAACTGCTAATTGATGCTGTGCTATGGCCAATGAAAATTCATTTCTTCATAAGAACGTTTTTTGGGTGGTGCTTCAACATGCATCCTGTATGTCACCGACAGGCAGCTCCCGAAGGAAAGGATTACCTCACAGAGCTGAACAACCTCGTGAGCAGTGTTCTCCTTTCTCTGATGGAAGTTTATGCTTTGCAGCTGCGCCTCGGAGAGAAAGCCCCATTTCTGCAGCACTGTCTGGATTTCATCTCGTGGGATTTTAAGTACAGTTCTCCGGATATACTCAGCAATAGTTACATCCATAATGAAGCCACCTGAAAAGTTGAAACGTTAAAGTTAAGACCAAGGCACAGGCAGGCTCAGGAGACTTGCTCCCTTAGTAAGGTGTACAAAGCTGTACCTAGCCACGACTAGCAGAACACTAGCATCAGTTTCAAGCGTGGCACTACCACAGATTTCGGCAGACACCAACGACAGCGAGTTAAAACGCTTTCTACCATAACTTTTTCCCAAGCCCTCATAAGTTACCCACTGACCGAGGCCTTGTGCGAGCTTCTGGAGAGGGACGGGGCGCTGGCCCTCACCCACGGCTGTTATTGCCCGTCCGGTCCGACGATCGTCCCGAGGGCTTCAGAGAGCGGACGCGAAGAGAGCCACGCAGCCCGGCCGAGCTCCACACACAACGTGGCGGCAGCAGTCCCTCACCCTGCGCCCGCCCGCTGCGCGTCCCGCCAACCACTGCCCGCCTTTCGAAGCGC
>NW_010127228.1:0-23462 GCF_000699245.1 Pterocles gutturalis | reverse complement strand
TATTTTATTTTATTTTTGCTGAGCTGGATCTGCCCGTTCCCTTGATCACCCTGCAGCCAGATGATGACTAATGGAAGAGCAGAGAAGGGAGTAGGGTGTCTGGGTAGGTGGGAAGGAAAATGGGCTCACCCCTTTTCACAGCAGCCCTAAAGCTGAGGTATGGTTTAGCAAGGGTGTAGGAGCCAGGGCACCTTATGCGGGAGTGCAGGAGAACCCTGTCCCCGGAGGAGCGTCCCCAGCTGAGGAGCACTGCTGGCTGTGCTGGCAGGGGAGGGGGCGGGCACGTTTTTTGGTGAGGAGGCTCTTGCCCAACTGGGCTCCTCCCTGGGTGATGAATGAGAGATTATATCCTCAGCTGGCCTAATTTAGGACAAAATGACCGAGGTCAGAAGAGCTGCCCCATCTCAGTGAGCTGAAGACAGGGCTCTTTATGGCTGTGTGAAGCCCAGCACTGCTGAGCAGCAGGGGAAGTGTGCGAGGCAGGGGTGGTGGCTACTCCTGCATTTTCAAACATGGGTTTCCCCCTTTTTTTGCTGATCTCATCTAACCGGGTCCTCTGAGCAGGGGGCAACTGTGGTGCCTTCATGCTTTGTCAAGGAAAAGCTTTACAGTGAGCTGTGTGGGTGCAGAGAGTAGGGGGTCCATGGGGTGAGACTTAATGTAACAGTGCAGGTAGGCTGCTGGGCTTCCACCTCTCTAATGTGCATGTATTTATTGTTTTCCTTTGTGCCTTGAGTTTTTCTCTTGGCCTGGGTGTTTTTTAAGACTTACACCAAGCCTTGCCCTGACACTGCCCTGGCATTAGGAAAGCAGAAGATATGAGAGTCTCCTGTTTGAAGAAACAAATATTCTTAAGTGTCTTGGGTGTTTTTCCCTGCACAATATCCTCTTTCTGTGTGCTCATTTGGATAAGCTGTTCTTCACTTCTCCTCTAAAATGCTTTTGTGCAGCATTGCTGATGCAGAATGGTTGCCACGTCCCCTGCAGAGGGGACTGATTGATCCCTACATATACACATATATAATCTGTTGGGTGATTCTTCACAATAAGAGGCACTTTGCAGAAGTGAGTTATTATTACTGTCATACCATTACTTAATTCCCTTGGAACAAGGCCATTTTCCACCCACTAACTATCAGCATTCCCTGCTAGACGATAGTAGTGTGGATACTCTTGGGATGAGTCAGTGAGCTGCTGCAGTACGATGGCAGCTTGTCCTCAGATAAGAATCCCATTACCAGTGCAATGTGTCCAGTCACCACTGACTTAGAGACTGGAATCCCCAGGTTGCTCTTGAATCAGCATTGGTATGACTCTGCCACTAGGCTGCCTTAGCTTGCCTGACATTTTCACTTATGGTGAAAATACCAGGCTGCTGATGTCAAAGCAGGACCTTTGTGACTCCAGCAGACGCTGAATAACTAGCCTAACACATATCTTGGTGGAAAAAGTTCCAGGGTAGGGGCTTTCAAAGCTGTGTTCATGCAGAACCACTTCATGGGTGAAATGGCAACCTGAGAGCCATGCTACAAAATTAATCTTGAAAGCCCTACTTTTACATCTGGTCACATAAACAAGTGTTGTTGTGAAGGTGACAGTCCCAGTAGTGGGATGTCCCTGGCAGCAGCTCAGTGTTCTCACCACCAGATGTCCCTCGCTGTCCCCAGGGGCCTCGGCAGCCCTGCAGGAGTTACCTGCAGACCCATCATCAGTTGTCCGTTTCTCTCAGTGACAGGCAACAACTCAAAAACCTATTTCTGGGCCTCATTTGGAAGCTTTATGGCTTCTAGTAGCTTGCAAATTGCTCTTTGGGAAGAATTTGAGGTGGGGTGGGGAATTTTTTCCTTAAGTAATCCTGTAGCAGTAATGTCTGCTTTAACATATACTGAGGAATATCTTTAACTCTTTACTTTCTCCTGACTTTCCATGAGCTGTTGTTCATTTTCAGGTACCTTTTGTACTTGGGAAGCCTGTGGATTGAGCTAACCTGAGAGAGCAAAGATTCTTGTCTCAGAGGTGCCTACCTTTCTCATTGCATTCTGTTTAGTCACTCTGGTATATGGGAGGGGGCACGTTGTCCTGTAAGGGCAGGATTCAGCACAGTTTAGTGTGCTGTGCTGTCTGAGCTGTGGGTTACAGTAAGTGATCTGTGTCCAAAGACCTTGGCAGACAGTAGTTTGGAGACTGAGTGCTGGTACCTCTGCATGTTTGCCCCCTCTGGGGTATAATAAAGGGCCATGTCTCTACATCCAGAGCTTTGTGCTAATACATAATGGAAATTATTGCAATGTCTAGAGCAAACTTCTTCTGAGGCATATGGTGTACTGATTCTTGACAACCAAACTGCTAGGAGGTTTCAGAAAAAGCTATTGAAAACTGTATCTAGAAACCAGTGATGAATATGGAACTTGCTTGCCCTTAGTAATTTGGCTGATTTCACTATCTTGATTTAAGAATCAGCAATAAAGAGAAGGGGCTAGACCTGAAAGGTGGCACAAGTCAGAGCAGTTTCACTGAACTAAATGGAGCTGTAGCAATGTACACCAGTGAGCCATCCAGTTCAAGGCCTTGAAAGCTTTAAGTTGATGAATATTCCCTGCTGATGGCCTCAGGCTGGCTTCACTTTTGTTAAACTTTTTTTGGGCACCAGAATTCACTCTCATATTACAGTGATGTAAGTCTGGAATGAAGTCGCAATGCACTGGCAGCACTCCTTCAGGTATGGATTTGTGCAAACAAGGAGAAGTGTGTTTGTCCCTGTCTGAAAGTCTTTTCTGGCTTGATAAGTTGGATGTTTTTCAGGTTATTTTTATTTATTTATTTTCTTTTTCTTATTGCTCACTCACTACAGCAGAAGCCCCACTTACAGTATGTACAGATGTATATGCTTTGCTCTCAGATTCCCCACAGGCAAACGATGATGAATGTGGAGGAAAATAAAGATGGCTTTTAAAGAATGACCTTAGGAAACAAAAACTGCAAAAATAGTTGCTGTGCCTGGTGTTTCATCTGTGAGTATCCAGGGAAATTAATTCAAATGCAAGTGGGAAATGCATCCATATTTTGGGTAAAGGAAACAGTATTTTTTTGCACAACAGCTGGCTCTTTGGAGCCAGTCTTCTACTGATGTATCCATGGGTTTCTTCAGTGAAAGGGGAAAGAGGTCATTGCTGGAAGATATTTAAAATGAAATACCAAATGTACAGTACCTCTTTTATTGCCTCGTTTTTCTCATTACCTGTCAAATCTCCCCTTGGCTTGAGAAGCAAGTATCTTCTGAGGTCAGTCTCCATCACACAGCAGCTGGGCTGTTTGCTTGGTTAACTACTTTAAAGACTTACCTCTTCTTTTCTTTTTATTTCTGTGAAAATTTTTTACAGTGTATTTGGCCTGATTGCCTTTGGCATTGATTCTGCATGGTACCTGACCTAGTGGGACTATTGCATCATTGCATATTTCTATAAAGAATTGATGTTTGTTTCATTAGTTCCACAACCAATGCTGGGATCCTGGAGCAAACCTTTTGTTGCCTTGGGGTATTTTTTCCAGAATGGTCTTATGCATAAAATTTCTTAGATCCAAATCCTCCTTGTTGAAAAGGAGAAATAAAAAAGTTAAGTAACTACTGACAAAAGCCTAGAAGAACACTCTGTTTGGGAACTCACTTTCATTCAGGGGTGTAGCTGTTAGACGCAGGTTAGCTATGCACACGGGGAGATAATTTTGCCTTGGAGCAATGGAGGCAGAGACACCATCATTTTCCTGTGCTCTCTTTGATCTCTGGTGTCACCTGAACATTTCTGTGCTCTGCAAGCTCCGTGCCATTTTCTGACTGCCATTTCTTGCTGAGGCTGAGGATTATTTGGCAAATGCACATTTGAACCTTAGGCAAACTGCAGCCCTTCAGCTTTCTCAGAAGATAAAGAAGCAGGGCCTGAACTCGAGGCATCCTGAAAACAGGACAGGGAGAAATACTAGGCAGCAAAATGAAAGATTTTTCTGACCTTCTTTTTTAGCCTGTTTTTATTTGCCTTGGCTAAACATAGCTTTGCTTGCCATTGGCCATATAAATTGAATGCTCATCATTTTTGAATCTACATCACTCTATATGTGTCTATGGGAAAGTAAACTCCATCTTCCATGGAATCAATTTCAACTTGTGCTGGGACATGAGAAAGTGATAGAGGTAGTTCATGAATTATGCTGGGAAAGAGCTACTCTGAATAGGTATCTCCAAGTTAGTAACCTTAACTTCTCTTTAAAGTCAAAGAAGGATTTTCCTTTCATGTATCCAAAACTGATTAGATGACTCATTCCCTAAAACTAATGATTTCTCTCCAAAGCCTGTGAAGAGGACCTAGCTTAGCTTAGCTCCGTTGTAAATGTATGTTGACAGATGCCTTAAGGTCTGGTGAATCCCACTCTTGCTAGCTCTAAGGATGCAAAGGGGAGCTGAGGATACTCATGGTTTGCAAGGAGTGCCAACCCCAGATTTAGAACAAGGGAGTAGCTGTTCAAATTAGACACAACCGACAAATCAGCCTTAATTCAGCAAATTGCTAGTAACATCACACTCAGCACAAAAAGAACATGATGTTTCCTGTTCTCTTTGGGCTTTTTTAGACATGGGAAAAGTCTGATATAGGATAAAATTGTCACAGACGACTGCATATGGCTGATGCCTTATCTTTTACCATATAGGTTTGAAGGAAATTCCCATGACCGCATTTGACCTTCCTGTTTTTTAAAACACAATCAGCATCCATATATTTGTGCACCTGTGTATTATCATGTGCTTTGCACGTGATGAAGCTGCTGAGTTATGTTAAAATTGGCAGGATGCAAATTGATACACCTGCCAAGGCAGGAGAAAAACTAAGTTGTCTGTAAAATATGTGCCTTCACTTTAACCAACTTGGTTTAGCCATGGCACAAAACACTCATCAGAGTACTGAATAAAGTAGTAGTTTCAGAAAATACAGAAAGAGGGTGCTTTTTGAAATACACACTCTTGATGCAATTCCCTTGCTGAGTACTTTCCTCTGGGAAATAAGCATTGTTGTACACGGTCCATTTTGCTAGCATCTTATCTCATTTATTCACCTGAATTTCATACAGGTCAGTTTTATTTCTGCAGAAGGAAAATCTTCCCATATAAAGGATGGACTCTAAGCTACTGTTTGACTATGCAGAAAATCGTATTATACCTCGAATCATGGATTTTTTGGTACTTATCAAATCTTTACTACTTCAGTGAAAAGAGTAGATGACATGAATAATTCTTCTGATTGATAGATTGGGGCCAGAATGCCCAGAACCTTGTGAGATTGATTATCTAAAACCAAATCTGTCAAGATTCATACCCACAATTAATATCAGGCACTGTGCACAATCCTATTGACATCTCTGGAGACAGATGCCAAGCATACAGTTAAGAACCTGTAGAAGTCTTTGAATAGCTGGAATTTTAGCTTCCAGGTTGAGAAACATGTATTTTAGGTATGGCACTAAACCCCACAAAGGCTGGATTCTAGTTTCTATTCAGTTTAAGACTAAGTGTTACTTCAGCTGGGAAATTAATCATATCTCAGAAGAAAGGTGTGCTGTTTGACTGAATTGAGCAATCTGAATTCCCAGCATAAAAAGTATTCAGGATACAACAGACACTTCTATAAATGCTCTGAATTTAAGTAGGAATAAGTAACATATAGGAATCAAAGTGAAAGAATCATATTTTTTATATGGAAGGGTATAGATCCGTACAAGTGGTGCTGCACTTCACTGGCTTTGAAAGTCATTTTGCTTCTAAATATTTTACTGAGTTTTCTTGCAGGCACAGAATTCCTGGCTGAACACCGGGGACACATCTGGTCTCCGGCTGCTGCAGTTAGTAGCAGCACTGTCACAAAAGAGAGCGATCAAGTACACATTGCAATGTCAGGCTCACATCTGGGGATCTTTAATGGTGTAGGCTCAGGAGGATGCATCCTATGTAGGATGGATGACTAGAGGCAAAAGCCGTATCTGAAACTATTTCAAGGAAAATACAAACATGATTGTTCCAGGCCTTTGCAGAAGAGTTTCCTCCTGGGGAGAAGAAGGGGATCTGATCTCGCCTAATGTTAGACATCTGCAGCATAGGTGCCTGCCTTTGGCATAACCCCCTTCATAAGAAGTGGAGAGAATGAAGTGCCTAAAGGTCATGATTGATTTCACCTGTCCTACCATCTGTCTTAGGATGAGATTGATCACACCTGCACTTACAAAAGCCTGGTTTTCCACTGACTACAGTGAGACCCTAAAGGACAGTTACGGTGTACATGTCTGTAGTAAAGGGAGATGAATCTTACCCCTGCACCTCCTGTTCCAGGACCCCTCTCTATCCCTGCAACTGAGTCAGGTAGCAATGTTCATCTGCTGTGAAATACTTTCCTACATTTTTGATAATCCTTCTGATGAATTTTCTTTAACCTCCAAATGATATGGGAAAATGCTTTCAAGAGGCCCCAGTGTGAATTGGGTGCATAAAGTGAAGCTAGGCATATGCTTAAATTACCTGATGAGCAGATATCTCATTGATTTAGACACGAGTTATCCACCTGTAAGCAGGCCATGGGGCAAAGCACTCAGACCCCAAACCTATGAAACACTCACATGTATAAAATATTGCATCATAGATAGAGTGATTTTTAAATTGTTACAAGCAATAAGTAGATGATAATTTTATCTACTGTTACAGAAAAACTGATGGAACCAATTGTCCAAAGCCTTTGTTGTAACCACATTACATTATTATTTTCTCTGAGGGTGGTTGTGAGGGTGGATTAGGCAATAATTAATGCAAATCCTTTGAAAATGAGAAATAATCATTGTTTCTGTGCCCTTTGGGTGCAAAGGCTAAAATAAGGATCTAAGTCTTCTTCCTCTTTTTTTCCAATAGCCTATCTCTTTGCACCCTTAGTCTTATGATTTCCTCAAGCTCATAAATCTCATGCAAGAGGTAAGGATTGTAAGGAGAGAAAAATCACTCTATCAGGTGATTTTACATCATTCCTCCTTGTTGCCCTTGTGTTCAGTTATTTTCGTCCTTAATGGCTTTTTGTTTTCCCTGTACAGAAATCAAGCTACACTGACATGCAAAATTAAGTGTAGGAAAATCAGCTGCTTGCTTTTATTGCCTGATGAGGATGGGCTACAGAGGTATTTGATGCTACTAGCACCCAGGGAAAAGTAGCTGAAAAACAGTTGCCTTTTTATGCAAATTTTTCCCGGTGCTGTCTGCACTCTCTAGCCTGTATCTTTAAAAAGAGGGAGAGTGTGATATTGTTGCTGTTGTATTGGCCTGCGCATCAGTGAGTACCTTGGCCATGCCAGGGGCAGCGGGCAGAGCTTAATCAAAGTTCCTTCACCTCTGTGTCTCTTTCTCTTCTAAATACTTGCCTTTAAAAGCTCCTCTTATTTTCACCAATAAGACTTTCTATTTACAGTTATAATTATTTTGCGATAGCATGCTTCATAAGAAACTGAATGGATAATTCTGGAGAGAGGGAAGATTTTAATTTATCTTTTTTACACAGGAGTTTTCTACTCAATAAGTTGAATTGGAGTGTAAAGTTCTGCTTTTTGGGTAAGTCCATACAATTACTTAAAAGAGCTGGCAGATTTTCCTACTCATTTCCATTTTACCAACTGGAATGGTGTTTCAAACTTAACATGAACTGTCTGAACATTTCCTAGTTCCCTCATTAGAACAAGCTTGATGGCTTTGTCTACTCATTTGATCGTAAGCTTTTCCTGACCCATTTCCTTTTCTTGTACGTTTAAAAGCACTAAAGAGAACAGGATCCTGATTCTAGTGGAGGCCTTTGGGCAATGCTACAATAAAATCACAATAAATGTTGAACTTCTGCAACCCTTCAAGCCACAACAGAGTAGGTCAAATATTTGAACCAAGGTAGGAAATGTTAAATGCCATGTTGATTTGGAAATGTATCTGATACTGTCTCAGAACATAGGACTGCATTTCAGCTGGTATAAGAGTCATAACTTTTTTGAGGTCAGTGGATCTCATACTGATTTAACCGTTACTATCCATTTGGATAGTAATGGTTTGGAATGAATGAGACAGATAAAGATTTTTCCACTACAGATGATGCCTCTTCTACACAATTTGAAAAAGACCAAAGCTTAGAAGGAAGCAATGGCAGAGATCATAAAATAACAGGGGCATGAGAAACTGAAGTATGCCTCTTAGAGGGAAAAGATGTCGAAGCTGGAGGACTCAAGATTTGTGCTCAGGTTTGCATGGTCTAATTAGAGGAAGACAAAATGCCGACTGTTCACTTTTGTGCAGATCAGTTGCATATTTTGTATGCAGAGAATTTGGCAGCAGCACTCTATGAGTCAAAGAACATTTGTTTGCTTTTAAATGATTTTCAAGAAACGCATGCTTTTTTGTGTTGATAGTGCCTAACAACCATTGCATGCAGTTCTCTTGGGAAACTCACCAGCTTTGTCACTCACTGGCTGTGATTTGCCTTGTTTGGTTTGTTTCTTATAATTCTTCAGTTTTCCTTTTTCTGCTGGTGTGAACTTTGTGGTTGTGCTTCCCAGTCCATGATACTGTAATCTTTTACTTATGCACAGAAAGCTGTGACACTGGCCACATAGGTGCAGGCGTCCACGCTCTGCCCTGGCACGTTGTTTGTGATTACCACTTTGCATTATCCACACACCCCTGGCCTCTTTTGCTGTCATTCGACAGTGCCAGTGAGCATCAGTTCTGATGGTGATTTCTGCATCTTCACTTACCTACTTTGTATTGGATTGACGCTACCAGTTAATTTAGGGCAGAGCTTCATATAGGCATGCAGCAGTAAAAACACATTGAGTTTATTGTTCTGGAGCTGTGACACCAGATGAAAGAATCTGTAGCCCATATGGTCATCCACACTGTTCTCCTTTGACCAAAAGGTACCGGTACAGTCAGCACCCGGGAGGTTGACTTACAGTGTTCTTCCATACTTTGCCGCTTCACTGATCATTTACTGGGGTAACAAAGTTCTATGGTTAAAACACTGGACTGAGATCCAGGAGAGGCAAGATAACTCTTGCCTTGGCCACAGATGTTCCTTCTGATCTTGGAGAAGTTGTTTAGTGTCTCTGTGAGTGTTGGGAATAGGAGCTCTGCTCTGTCTCACAGGAGTGTTGCCAGAGGGTTAACTTGTGCGCAGCAAATAGATCCTGCGGAAATTGCGCATCGGCTGAGGTGCAGAGGGCAACAAATGAGAAGGAAGGCAGAAGTTATTGCAAGGGATAGGCTGAACACACACTCCCAAGGCAACCAGGCTACGTCACTTTGGTTTGTAAAAATAAATTGATTAATCCTTACAAGGTGCTGAGATACAAGAAAGCCATAGAAAATCCCAAATATAAATACAGTGACTAACAGAATATCCACTTGCACTTCTATGAAAATCCCTGCCAGTTATTTTTTTTTGGAAACTTAACCTAGTGCTTACAGCATTTTTTTTTTAATCTGCAGAATTACAGTGCAATATTAAGAACTGGGAAAAAAGGTTAAATTTAAATAAACCTCAGGATTGAATTTTTGGCTGTTAGACAATCTGAGCTGAAACTTAATTGGATCCTTGGAAGCTAATGTAATGGCCATTTGCAGTCTGGGGGCGCATTAGGGAGTTTTTCCATTCACAGCTTTCTTTTCTATATATTCAAATGTAGGAGCAACTTCTCATTTTAGAAATACATCCAGAAGTAAATCCTTCTTCACCAGTGCAGTAACAGAGCTGGGTCTGGGGAGTGAGGAGTTACACTTGCAGTTCTCCATTTGCTGCTTTTGAAGGTGTCACCTTCACACAAAGCATCAATCTGTTCCACGCTGCAGAAGCCAGAATGGCCTTTGCCACCTGCAAAATGTACCACACTTCTGCTGCTCCTCCATTTCTGTACTAATCAAAGTTCTTGGCACTGATTTCTTTAATTACACAGGTGAGATTTGAATTAAAATTGACGTCTCATAGGTTCCAACCTGACTGAATTAGCCTACAACAGGATTCCCTCGGTTTTCAGAAGAGCTGAGTGCCCATTAGACTCAAATGAAAGAGCCATGTTTTCATCAGCACTCTTCAAGTACAAAGCACAGTGATGGGGTGGGGAGTGCCTGTGTTTTTCTGAGCATCCAGCCAGGGACAAAAATGAAAAAATCTTGTCACCTAACTGACCAGGAAAACAACCCCCCCCACACACTTAGTTTATACTTTGGCCAGTGTTTCTGGGAGGTGGCGAACACAGAGTGGCACACACCAGTGACTTAACTCTGCAAGTGCGCTGGAGTTTTTGCAGTGTAAACAGATTCTGCAGGTGGATGCCCAGCTGCAAAGAACTTTTGAAAAGTGCTCTGAAGGCAAGAACAGCTTTATGCTGGCATGCCTCAAGTCAGTGCTTTTACACTAAATAAGGACTTGAGTTTGTAACCATTATCTGTCTTTAGCTTTCGTAACTCAAGGAACCAAGGATGAAATAAAAGGCAATGAAGAAAGGGTCTCTTATTCACCCAGCAGCGGGGAAGCAAAGAAGACACGCCTGGGGTACGCCCTTAAATTTCTATCCTGATGATGCTGACATGACAATTCCATGCATTTTTTTTCCAGTGAAAAGAGGTCAGTTTTAATTGTCATCTTAATTATAGTAGCAAATTTTCATTGAACATCTGAATACCTGTTTGCGGACTGTTTTTGTAAGTGAAGAAAATCTCATAGCCTTGATTTCTACTGTTTTGACACTTTCTTTTAAGAAGGTGTCAGCCTCTGACTTGTAGTGCAATTATTGCAGTGACACTGACACTTAGACATTGGTGCTATTAACACTTCCATTTCATATCCTCTAGATAAGAGCTCGCTCTTGGAAATCCTTTGGTTGAGTTATTTGCCTCAGGATGTGCTTGCAATGCAAAAAAATAAACCAACCATAGGATTTCTGGCTTTTTAAAGCTGAAATGAAAGTCTTGGTTGTCTTTATACATGACACATTCAATGTGTGCTAATTTTCAGTTGAAGTTGTGTTTGTTATAGGTGTTATTTAATGTGATGGTGTTGGTACAGAGACACAGAGGACTAGAATAGTTCATATTAAATTCCAGGAGGAAATTCCTCTTTAGAATACAAGAATCAGTTCCAATTGTTGCAGTAGGTATAGAATCTGGCAATGGCACTTTCTGGCTGATTAGCTCTTTGAATTTATGGTCCATCAACCAGAACCAGGAGGGGGAATTTGAAAGATGGTCATGACATTCACCGGCATTTTCACCACTAAAATGGCATGGCTATACGTGAGAGTAGATATTATTGCTGCTCAGTACGAGCAGTTGTCCTGGAGGCAAGCAGAAGAAATGCCCTTACTGTGAGACTTACAAACAGGGCAGAATTTGGCAGTGTCTCTAGGACACTAGTAAAACTACAACCACAGAAATTATCTCAAAAGTTGATGACAATAAAAAAAAAAGTTTGCATTTTGCTAGGCATGTTACTTTAATCTGACATAAACTTGTGCTGCCATTTGTGCTGCCATGGGGTCACATTCCCTCTCCTAACACTTACTAACCCACCTGTGCCTGCTGCTGCTCTTTTGTGGTGACATGAACATTGATATGATTCATGATGAATCAGATGGGAGAACAGATGCAGCGGAAAAGTACCTGAAAGTGTGATCTGCTGGGTCGTTTGCATGTGCTTGCCCAACACTGGTGTTGGTACAAAGGAGGCACCAAGACCAAGGAGCCAGGTGAGGAACTCACTGGCCACGGCCTTGGTTCTGCCTTGCAGAGAATAAAGTGTACTTCAATCACAGGTGTTCTCAGAAGGAGCTTAACTGGTCCCTCTGCAGAGAGCAACTCAAATACAGGCTCGGTTTGCCTAGTCAGAAGAGTGGGTGAGGAAGAGTCAAGGATTCTCAAGCCCTGAGTCTCATGCCATTTTGTGACTCAGATAGACAGATACACAGAGGTGTACCAGGATCAACAGCAAGCTCAGACCTTCTCATGGTACTCGTCACGATACTCACGAAGTGCTTAGTTCAGTCTGAATCAGAAGCAACTCTTTCATAATCAGCAAAGTTACGCTATCGTGAAACTAGCATGACAGGACAATCAGGTCTTATGTCGATAATTATCCGGTTTCTTCACTTTGAGCATTCCCAACCATTTTAGCAATGCTTTCCACATCTTCCCCATGTGTTGTTATCTTGTCTGGCAGACTGGGGTTGTTTGATTTTTTTTCCTGGTGCCAACCATTGGTCTCAACATCGCTTTTGTGGCTTGCTTTGTGGAGCAGAGGGCTGCCAGTGCTGCAGGGTGGGTTGGCAGCCACCCCCATGCGTAGCTGGGGAGAATAGAGAGATGATGCCTTAATGGCTATGTGGAAGAGGAGGCCTTGTTCTCACTCCTCTGCTCTGACAGGCACTCTGGTGAAAGTCTCTTCATGTCCTTTCATTTGAGTTGTCCTTTTGAACTCAAATTTCACGACTTTGAAAATGTTTTCTGTATTAAATAGTTGATCTCTGCTCTTGAAATTTTTAAATCAAAGAGTTGACAACACAGACACATACAAACACAAACACATCTATGCTTATTCATTGTTATGAATCAATTTTTTAAAAAGATCCTGGGTAGACTGCAGTTTATGAACCTATATAAGGTAGCAAAAAAAGTGGATAAATTAGTAGTCCTAGTATAAATCTCTTTTGCAGGAAAATACATTCCTTCATGCTGACAGCTGCTGAAATAGCAAGTTTTTATAAGCTTTCATACACAATTTTATTTTTCTTATTATGTCTTCTTCTTTCCACAGTGCCAGTTGTGTGGTTTATTTAACAAAATGTAACATATACAGGTTCTTCTCCACTCCTTGCAGCCTCCTGGCAAAAGAGTCAGTGTTCGTCTCAGAAAATTCAAAGGTGCATAATTGGAGTTGCTAAAGGGCTTGAGTAAACTTTTTTGAGAGTTCATTGAACAGGTTTTTTTTTTAACCTGGAGGAACTACCAGATGCAACATAGCAGATGTCCAGATATCAGTGTCATCTGCTGCCTTGCCTCAGAATATTTTAGAGACAAAATACAGTGCCTAGGTTTTTTCTTTTTCTTTTTTGGACAGCTTAAGCTACATGGTAGGATTGTACCCACCATAGCTTCTCATTGCTGCCAGATGACTGAAAAAGAAAAGCTGAAGCTAAATTTGGATGTGCACTCTCCTTTGGAATACGTTTCGTGTGCAGCCCCTTTTCTTTCTCAATTCAAGCATTGCTTCTAAAGCATATCTGTGAATCACTCTTAAAAGCATCAGCCATGGCCATTTCAAAGCACCATCTGCTTAACAAATTCAAAGTAGATGGACCTGTTTCCCCATGCTAAAACAGTTTCACTGACTTGTTAATTTTAGAGAATGTTTCCAGACAGTAGCTTTCTTACTGCTAGAGCCTGATGGATCTGATTTTGATGCCCTCAAGTCAGTAATAATTTACTCCACATGTGCTAACATACTATTAAGTATGAATAAGAATATCACAATCAAGCCTGACGTAAACTTGTTTTAGGGTCACCCAGTACACTCTGTTCTGTTCTTTCCCCAATCTTCTTTCTCTCTTCCCCCTTTGATTTTCTTACAGTCTTGTGAGTTGTTTCAGCAGCAGATCCTGTCCTCTGGAACACTATAACATTCTGTTACTGCTCTTTGACTTTCCAAATCATTCCAGGTGGGATCTTACAGTAATGAAATCTGTTGTGAGTCAGGTGTAACATTTAGGCGCTGTTGGAGAAGCAACAAATGTTGATTTTACATCACCTTGAGGTTCCTCAGTGCTGGCTGAGCTTCCAGTGTCCAGAACATCCAGTTGTGAGGCTGGCAGAGAGTTGCAGGAGATTGGCTTATTTAGCTGTGCTATGATAGAAATACCCAGGAAACTATGTTAGGTACTGAAAACAACATAACTTTAAAAAAAAAAATAAATTGCTGAGACCCATAGGAAACTTATTTTGGTAGAAGAGCTGGCTCACTATGCTGCTGCAGCTTTCCCTGCCCAGCACTGCCCTGTGCACTGCCCCTGCCAGATCCTGGCCCTGCAGCCTGAGAGAGGGGAGAAGCAGAGCAAGACACTGGAGACCTAGGTTCAGTTCTTGGCTGCGTCAAGGATTTACTGTCACCTTGAATATGTCCCTTGCTTATCTTCTTTTACTATTTCCATCTGTAAAATAGGAAGAACAAGTTTCAACTCCTCATAGAATAATTGTGAAGGTAAATCCAAGAGAACATTCAAATACTATTATAATAAGTAATGATACCAGTAATACAATTTATGAATGGGGTGGAACAGAATTTGCTGTTTCTACAGATGGCAAAGCTTATTCCAGTTTCTTTTTACAGTATTCTTTACTTTTCTAGAGGTACTCCTGGTTTCCTAATTAAATAGTTTCATGAAGAGAGCTTTCCTCCCCTGCCAATGCACTGGAACCCAACAGTGGAGCACAGGCAGCTCGTGGGTAACGTCTGTTGGCCACAGGTCTCTTGGGGTTTGACTTCAGGCAAAATGTGTGTGTGGCCATTTAAAAGAAGGCCATGCTATGTAAACAAAAAGTTGCATTTTGGTGTTGTTAGAGATTCAAAAAGTTATCTCTGTCCTGAGCTTGATCCTGTTCCGATTGGAGGTGATGGGAGCTTTGCTGCTAATTTCACAGGGAGCTGGGCTGGGGTGAGTAAGCTAGCAGTGACATTTAAAGAGAAGAAATGCCACCTAGGTAATCATTTCCAGAGCACTGGGGAAGGCAAACATGTTTTGTACCTTTCTGTTTGAAAACACAAGACTCTGACTAGTTCACACAGCCAGGGGCAGACTGCAGAAATTAATCATGCTGGGGTTCGCTGAGCTATTCTGCAAGAAGGCTTCATTTCCCTAAGGCTGCTTTTGTCTTCCTCTACACATCTTCCCAAAGGATCGCTGCTAGTCCCCTGGAAACCTGTCTCAGGGCCACTGTCTGTGCTGGAGCCCTTAATTTACATCGCTTTTCTTCAGCACCCAGCCTGCTTGCAGCAGCATGGTTTCCAGTACGTAGTGCCTTGCAGCCCTGCTGCAACGCTGCTGCTGCGTCCTTGCTCCACAGGGCTGCCAAGAGGCGGTGGTACAGCAGAAGCAGCTTCCTGAGGAGTAAGGGGGGAAGAAGGCTCCATGTCTTAAACATGACTTTTGCCTGGTTGCTCATGAACCCAGAAGTAGGCTTTCCAAGAAGCTTCCCAGCACACAGAGGACAAGACCCCAGTAGGCCAGTGCTGGGGAGACCGTCTGCTTACAAGGTTCTTGCGCTGCCCTGGCTCAAGTGGGATGCCTTGTGCCACACTTGTGAGCAAGCCTGGCAACCGTGTTTGACTTCCTCAGGAGTGGCCCATGCAGAAAAGGGTGCTGGCTCCTACCTTTTCTTCACCACTGTGCAAAGCAGGTCAGGACCTGGGTTGCCACAGTTGCATGCAGTGAAAGCAGCTGTGCTCAAGGAGCTAGACAGAGACGGCAGAGCTAAAGCTGCATTTCTATATATAGCACTTAATCAGAGTGAGCCACAGTTTGCGTGAGGAAAGATGGATCTTCCTCACTGCTCAGGACAGATTTAGGAGTATGCACAGCAGCATTATCTCATGTTACTATGTCTTCATTATTTCAGCAGTGGCCTGTTTCAACTGGCTGTAAGACAGCACTTCATGAGGCATTAGGCATAATTAAAATTAACTTTCAACTGCCAAAACAAATAACCAGACTAAATGCATTTTCCTTTCCTTTATTCTGAGTTGTCTTTGTTCCTTTACTAAGTGGAGTTACATGGTCCTTCAGAACTGTTTTCCCAACTCTTCTCCCAACTGTTTGAAGTAACCTGAAATAAAGAGGTCGTGATCACTTCTGCAGTGAGTATCTGGGCTTGGCTCCATCCACAGTAAGAGCATATGCAAAACGAGGTGGGATTGCTGTTTGGGGAAAGGTGAAAGGCACAGTGAAAAAACAAAAGCCAATTTACAGCTTTTCTATAACTCATCATGGAGTGACATTGTTTTGACAGGTGAGAGGCAGTATAGCTCTGAAAGAGATATTTCTGAGTAGCCAGAATTTCCCTTTGTAATATGTTTGAAAAGGAAAGTAGGCCAAAGAAAGAAACAATTCTCTCTTAGTACAGTCATGCTTGCTCAACAAAACTTAGAAGATAGTATCTACAGAAATACAAGCCTTTCAAAAGCAGCAAGAATTAGGAAATTACCTGAGTGTCACTACCTCACTTACTGAATCTGTGGAAAACTCTGTGGAAACGTGTTCCACATGCCTGCTCATTTTTGGCTATTATGCAAAGAGTAATTACATTATCAACCAACCAGTAAAACAGGCAAAAAACCCGTGGTGAACCTACTGTTCCACTGATCTATTTAATGGATGAATGATCTTTTCATTTGCATCTCACTTGTAAAGGAGAGAAGGCAAAACAGAATAACAGTAATAAAACCATGACAAAAAGTGTTGGAGATGTTTGCATTGTTCTGTGAGGCACAATGCAAAGACCCACTTTTGACCAAGTTTGCAGTGATAAATGTGTGTGACTAAATTTAGCACGATGTGGACCTATGTGTCTTGAAAGCACTACAGATCTGTGACTGTTATGCTACCAGACTCCACAGACCTACCTCTCAGCAGGACTTGCTATTTTGGGTATTGCCCTGCACCACCTGGCTGGCACACCTCCTGCTCTGGCTCTAGGGCTGCCTCTCCAAGTTTAGGCCAACTCCATGGTGATTTGTAAGTGTACCCAAGCTCTGAACCAGTGTGATGTTTTTCATGCAGGAAGGAGAAGAGAAGGAAAAGACCAATGTAGTCTGGCATTTGAAAGCTGTGTACTTTACCTCTGTTTACTTTTCTGTGTACCAGATTCTTGCTGTAAGACTCTGATAGAAAACTCTCTGAAGAAAACTAGAAGATTCCTACAACATCAATAAGCTTTCAATCAGGCCAAAAGAACAAGGTAATGTGGTTGCCTGGCTACTTCAGTTCTCCTATATCCACAGTGGCAGGCTGTCAAATCCAGTAATTCACATGAAATAACTTTCTAATAAAATTGAAGAAGCAACAGTAACAAATGGAAATGATAAAACTGAGAGGAAAAAGAAAAAAAAAATAAAGAAGCTGATGTGTTCTTAAGTTTCTTAAATATACGAGTAGTTAAAGATCAAATAACTGCAACTGAAAATATCAGGGCTCAGCTAATGCCATGTGTGCTGGTCATAACCCCCCATGCCCCACCAGTATGATTAACCAGCCCAGAGAACCTGAAGAGTCCCTCTTCTCCAGGCCTGGCAGGGCAAATGTGTCTTCTAGTGACTGGATCATTTTGCAAACTCTGGCCACCTAAGTAGGTGTGGATAGCAGAGCTGCTCAAATTGATACCAGCTGGCTGAGTAATAAAGCCTCAGCTATAATGTTCCTTCTTGGGTTGAATCCCCCAGACTTTTACTGCTCAACCCTTTTGTTGCCCCTGTGCAACTGAGCAAAGCTGCCGTTGCGCTGGCTCTCCTGGGGTGCCAAGCCTTCTGACACAGTCACACAAAATAACTCATTGGTGCAGAACAAAATCAGGTCAAGGAACTCCAGAATTTGGTCTGAATCACTTACAATGTAAGCACAAAGAAGCCTGAGGGTATTTGCAATGTTTCTTCTGTGGCCTGCTCATTTCTGAAGCAGGGTACTCAGTGAATTCACAAGTTTTAATGCAGCGTCAGAAGAAACATAATGTTATACTATGCCAAGCGCCGGGTGAAAAGTCATAGCAGAAAAACAAACCTCACCAAACTGTCAGGTGTCTCATGATAGGTGAGTCAGAAACTCTTTGTTTCCTGCTGCACTGTTATCAATTTAGCAGGCTGCAAAATGAGAAAATGGAGCTGTGGATGACAAAGAAGAGATAATTTGTGAAAAATGCCCACAGCTTGCAGGGTAGATGAAAGACAAGATACAGCAATTACAAAATACCAGGAGACACACTATGTGGGCAAAGGGTGTGTCCAGGTTCTTCAAGCATTCGAGCAATTGAAATCCAAGTTATCACTCTTACCAATCGTTTTCAGTGAGCTGAAGCAGGTGCCTTCTCCAAAGACCACTAGTAGATATATCAGATACTTGTTGCATCTGGCACCAAATGAAAAGCAAACATTTAGGCTCTAGTGATCCTCAGTCTTCATCCTTTGTGAATTCCAGGAGGAAAAAGTGTTTTCTGCTAGGGAAGTGTAGAAAAAAGTGCTATCAGTGGGATGTCACAGCACAGAACAAGAGCAGAATTTCTGAGGTTATTGTGAGGCCCAGGTTCAAGATTACTCACCTTTGCTTCTCTCATGTGAGCCAGATTTACCATGTGTACATGATCCAAGTAAGGCTTCATCATCTACCACATAACCCCAAAGATAAAGACTTAAATACAGCTTTGGGCCATGTGTGAACCATCAGAAGTAAGAGAATTTGCATTTTGATTACACTAGATGTAGTTTGGTGAACTAAAATAAATGACTTCTATAAGATTTGTGAATCCTCCTGTGAATTAAAATGGTCCATATTTCAACTCCAAATGTTGGTCAGCAGAACAATGCTACATAATAGGCCTACAGAACAAGCTGTGATTGTTTCCTGTCATTCTGCTCTTTCAAACTGAATGCCTTGAAAATGAGAATTGGGAGACACAAAGTAGAATGGGAACTTAGATTCTATTGGCGCAATTTGAAAAGTACCTAAACACTTCAATAGCAACTTAACAAAGATCCGTGCTTAAGGATGCCTTCTCCCTGGGGTTCTTCACAGTATGGCATCTACATTCTCCTGTATTTCAGGAAGGAATTTAGAATGAGGTCAGAGGGAAAACACTTCAGAGAAAAGCCATGAGAATTATTATGGGAAATGAAAAACAGATCATAGCGAAAAACTCTGAGTGTGCTATTTCCTTTATAATAGAACTGATTGAGGAGTAACGGAGTTATAGTCTGTATGTACCAGCACTGAGCACACAGCATAAATGAACATTTCAGGGTAGTGGACAAAAGTGTAACAAGACGCATTAACTGAAAGGCAGACAGTTCAACCTAGGAATAAGGCACACAGTTTTAACAGTGAAAGTAAATGAAACAATTTACCAAGGACTTTGGTGAATTTTCCATCAATGAGAATACATATAGAATGACTTGGAAATTTTTCTAGAAGACACCTAGTTGAAACAAAAATTAATTCACAGAAGTTCAATGGCATGTCATATACAGGCGATCAGACTAGATTATCACAAATGGGCCTTTAGAGCTTTAAAATCTAAGAATTTATGGGAGATTGAAAATATATTAACAAATTTTCTTCCAGTACAATGTCATTAACAAAGATCAATCTCTCTATCTATCAATGGATTTTACATACTTTCAGTCACTGTCTTAAGTCTTTTCCAAATAGATTAGATTAGTGTAGCGAAATCAATAGTGATTTTAGTGTCTTCTCTTTTTCAGCCTGCCTCAGTTATTGAAAGAACTGCCTAGTCTAAATATATACAATCTTATGTCCCATTTGAGAAACAACCTATCCAATTATATCTCATTAAAGCATCTTAAAATGAAAGTCTTAATGAACATAGTAAACCTGCCAGCTAAGAAATGCCAAAACTTTTAAAGTTCTTTAAAAATTAGCTCTGAACATTTTTCTGTCAAGAGCTAAGTATTTTTACAAATTAATTATGTTTACAGTTTCTAATTGAAGATTTTTCTGAATTAGTTAAGTGCAAAAGTTCTGGTTGGACCATGTGGAAAATAATCTTCACATGCTTTAATAGCTCTGCTAAATTTCTTTCATCTTTCAAATACTCCAAACTTGTCACGTGCTAAAACCAAGTCTGGAAAATGTCAGTCCCAGAAAACATGCTTGTCAAATTAATAGCAACCAAAAAAAAAAAAAAGGAGTGGTTATAGTAAAAACTTAACTCAGTGATCATTATAATGGAATTTTGGTGCATATTATAATTTTGCCTGGTCTAAGATGCAGACGTTAAGAGACGGGCCAGCAGAACTTGCCCAGGAGATGTGCTGAAGCAGCCTGTCTCTTGATGTCTTTTCTCCCTGGTTGACTTCATTCACATGTCTCATCATGCCAGTTTACTCCAGTCCTTTTCTGTCCCTCCTCAGCAGAGTCGGATGTTGCAACCTATTTACAGTGAGGAGGTTCCCTTGCTGGGTGAACTTTCTGTTACCTGGCAGGAGAAATTCCTTGGGAATGAATGCAGTCTCAGTATCTGGGAAACAGCTAGTGGATTAGAGATGTCTTTTGAAGTCACTGAAGGTTTCTGATAAAGTGCACAGCAGCACTCTTGCCAGAAGTGTGGAAGAGTGCTGATCCCATAAATGACTATGGGAGATTTTTTGCAAGCAGAAACTGAACATCCATGTTAGATATTGGCTTTAATTGCCCCAGTCGCAGTGAAAAGTGATCTATATGATGGCTGCAAATTCCACAGGCTTTATGCAAGTCAACCCACACTGATGCAGGGTGGTTATTGTTACCCAGCATGACAATGCATAGAGAATTCAGTCTGGGAATACCCACAGTACAGTTTGAGCAGCATGGAGCAAGATAAATTCACCTTTTTCTTGCTTCTGCCTGCCTCCCTTCTTTCACATCTGTTCTCTTAAGGCTTTGTGTCCATTGAAAGACCCTCAGGTGGAAGCTGTGGTAGAAATGTATTGAGCCAAGCACCCTCTTGTCTCACCACCACTAAAAGGAAGCCACTTGGTGGCTTTCCAAGAGCTCCTCAAGAGAGGAGAGGCTACAGCTGCCTTGCTTTACCATAGTCTTACCCTCAGCAGTATGTTCACTGCCAGGAAACCCAGGTTCTGCTTCCTGTTACATTCAACTAGGGTGAACCTAGCTTATTGTCTGAAGTGCATTTCAGTGAAAAAAAAAAAAAAAAAAAAAAAAGAAAAAAGGCCTGTCACAAGTGAAATAGTTGGGGAATTGGTGAGATAGTGTGGAATTAAAAGAATGTCTTCTTTCCACAGTGAATGGAAGCCAAAACTGCTGTGAATCTCATTTTGGCATCTAGCAGAAAAACTATCAAGCTGGTTATAGTAAAGATGATAATATTATGTTGTTTAATCTTATCTGGATATGTCCCCTCCTGTGGTTTCCTGCTGGTAAACCACAGAGAAGAGAGGCAGTAGTAAGTAAACTAGAGGAAGTGAGATGAAATATAGTATGCTCCTTTGGTTAATAGGGGATTCATGTGAAGGATATTGCTAATTAAAACCGATAGTATTTTCCTCCATCTAGCCTTCCAAAACCAGTTTCAGAGGATACAGAGGATACTTTGTTTCACTGAATTGCTCATAGTTTAGGGAAGCCACTTGGATGAAATATTTGTATTGTGGTAAACTGTGCCTGTCCTTTAAGAGTGACATATGAAATAGGCACTTTACAGATTGTGAGTACACAGTTTCACCCACTTAATGTCCAAATTAAAGGGCAGATTGGGGTTAGCAGAGCAAAATCCACCCTCAGCCTACTCTGAGGTACAAAAAACTGCCAAACAGTCGTGGTTACTGGAATAAGAGCTCTTGTGTCCCTAGGCTACGTGTGCATGGCTCCAGGGCTGCTGGATGTACAGAAGCATGAAGTCTGGGGATTTGCCTGCAGTGCTGAGCTTTGCACCAGCCTGTGAATGGCATGGTGATTCACAGGGAGTGTGCGGAGCCAGCGGCTGCCTCCCTGCTACTACTCACAGCTTTCCTCTGGTGTGACCAGAGGGAGTTGAGGTTGATCCAAAGACATAGCCAGAATTCCCTTATAGAGCGCCTCACCTCATTAACTGCATCAGGAAATACTGAGCAACATCAGCAAAAAGATTTGCGAGTGAGATGACATCTTTATGCATTGGTGAGATCTTGTGCTCAGCGCTTACTTACTTCACCTGGATTCCAGGCTTGTGCCCAAGGCTGAGGAAACAAACCTAAACTTTCTTCAGCTTGCCTATTTATGAGTTCCCTGTGTCAGCAAAACGTGCCTCATCATGTGGATACCGGATGTTTTCTCCACCTCCTGCACCACTTCCAAGGATCCCACTCTGACCCACTTCACCACCAACAAATGGAAAAGTCCACTTTTGTTGTTAGAGTTGTCTTTATGTCACTGGAAACAAACAGTTGGTAGGAGATGTTGGAACAACTCCCTGTGTATTAACAGTGTCTGAAGACTGGCTTCAAATGTGGCTGAGCTGGGCACTTTGAAATTAAATGTGAACTGGAGAAGTGAAGAAAAGATACTGCAGGGAGAAGTTGGCACCACTCTTAATCAGAGCTGTCCAAGCTGTGGCCTGTGGGATGTCTTCTGTGTGATTTCTGCCTGTATGTTATCTGGCCCATAGCTGAACTGTTATGATACCTTCTGGGTCCATATTGTCAAAGGCTTGACTGTCCTGCTCTAAGTGATTGATCCCAAATCTGCAGCAAGTGAGTGTCCTTCAGTAGACAATTCAGGTAAAATACATGCATCCTGGAAGAATTAGAAGCTGAAAGGAAAATCAGTCTCCTCCTTTCTGCCCATCCTTTACAATTACATTTATATGTTTAGCAGTTTTTAGTTTGGGCAAGGGATTCCTCTTACCCCATTTGCCCTTGTGCTCTTGAGGCTGGAACAGCCCTTTATTATTGCAAGAAGCTCCTGTTTACCTCTTTTCACCTGTGTCCTGGTTTCTGGCCCTTGTTCTTCTCTTGTTGATTCCCTGAGGGTACACAGATGGTAGCCTGGAAGCCAACAGGAATGATACTGGAGGAGTGAGAGAGTGAAAGGGAAAAAAAGGAAGAGAGAAAAAAAAAGTAAGAAAGAAAAAAAAGTAGTGATCACAGCAAGCCTCCAGACTCTCATCACAGCAAGCCTGATACATATGTGTGTGGATCTTGTCAAGATACAGGTAAGGTATAATTTTGGGAATGCAACCTAAACAACATTTAGCTCGTTGCCTGTAAATGTTTAGACCTGGTAAGTGAGGTGTCACAGTTCCGTCATGAAGGACATTCTGTCAGCTGAGAAATACGTTTTTATCCAAAGGCAGTGCCATAGTCTGTCATTCAACGGTGGACGTCAGCCTCCAGGCAGCAGCATGCCGAAGCATTTCTCATGTCCTTACACAGGCTGCCGGCACGGTGTGCAGAGGGGTGAAGTGCCCCGATGGGCAGGAAGGAGTTAATGCCACCGCTGCAGCCTCGGGGGCATTGGCGAGCATGTTTTCAGAGGATAAAGAAATGCCATGACTTACAGATAACTGCAGTCGGGGTTTTTTGAGCTCAGTGTGCTCTGGGATAGCAGGTGAAACACCGAAATATTCTTGGGAGAAAGCTGTTTTGCATCCAAAGTGCCTTCCC
>NW_010127227.1:69398-75987 GCF_000699245.1 Pterocles gutturalis | reverse complement strand
TGAAGTCCAGTGTAGCTATTCTGCTCTTTTTGCTCTTCTGTGTTCTCAGCTCTGAACACTGCTTATTTTATCTATGATTTGCCTTATGCACTAAAAATTAAGACATCCTCTGCCTAAAAGATAAGCTGTGGAATAGCTTTTCTAATTATCTAGTGATATGTTAATATCTTGACATACAATACATCTACATTGACTCCCTTTATCTTCAAAATACAGTGCAATTACAATTCGGGGGCAGGGGGTGTGTGTAAGACAGTCAATATAGCAGAGTTTCCTGCACTCTACAAAAGAGCCTGACTGCTCACAGTCTGTAATATCCAGTAAATTAAGACTGCCCCAAAAAGACACTTCAAATAGCTTGTTTCCACTATATGCTAAGTAACTGAATTAGTAAGACATTTACAGATCATGCCTTGTTTCATTCTGTTTTCACATTAAGCCATCTTTAACAAACAAAATGAAGCACAGCATTTGGAAAAACTCTTGTCATTTTAGACTGCAAATTCCTTGCTTTAACCCAGCAAGAAGCTTAAAATTATTACAATATACCGGTTTACATTTGCATTTTCAGGATGGGTCTGCCAACTCATTTTCTATACAGACAGCTTCCTACAATGTGATTTCCACAGCAGCCTCTCTGTGTTCCAGATCGTAGCCATTATACTAAGAATATCTCATAGCCAATAAATCCACATTATCTCCATTCTTCCACTGAAATGGGTTACGGTCAAATCAGCAGCTCTGCTTCCCATTTCTACAGCCTCTACTAACCTCCTGAATCCCAAGACACAGATAATAGATGCTGTCAGGTGCATAGTTCTCTCCATTTGGCCTTCGAATTTCATTGACAAAATGTGTCAACCCATAGTTTAACTCAGCTGAAGTATGTGATAACAGATCTTCCTTTAATTTCACAGACTTTGCTGCAAAACAGAGAAAAAATGCTACATTATACAACACAGTTATTACATGGTGAGGCTGGGATGGGGTATTTTTGGACTGGAAAGCAGCAAACTGGCTTGATGTCCTCTCTGCTAACCAATGAACAAGTCTAAATGTACTAAGTAGTTCAAATGTTAGGTCTGCATTAAAAAAACAGGGCTACCACAGTAAAGTCTAATTAACCAAATCCAGCCTCACCCACTGGCGATGTACTGTCATGCACAGCTGACAGTGACACAGAAGTGGCCCAAGATGCTGAAGTGAAGACAGCGCTGTAGGAGGGTGACCTTCAGGGGAAACAGCAGTTTTCACAGATCCAACAGCATAACACAGCAGTGCTAAGATGTACATGGGAGCTGAAGAACAGTTTTTTTAGCAATCCCCCTTCTTCCCCACAGTGCAAATCTTTTCAAAGAGCAGCAAGGCTCCACAGGAGGGAAGGCCACCTCACATCAGAGCTCCACAGCCAGGTGATGCCAGCCTCAGACAAAGACACCTTTCCATGACAAGAAGGAGGATGTCCCTCCCTTGCAATTTAGAAGTTGATGTACAGAAAAAGTATAACCTCCAAGGCAAGTTACAATACAGGGAAAAACAGGATTTAAAAAAAAAAAAAGCCATCATGAGAAGTCAGGAGAGCCAGGAAGGTGCTGTCCTGGCTTGCATGAGAACTGCATTTTGAACCAAGTAAGGAAAAGTGTTTAAAAATCCAAAAACAAACAAACAATTCCAGTCACTGTGGAAACATTAGGGACATGTGAAAACTTCTATTAAGGATTCCAGCTGAAAATCAGACGGATTCTCTCTATCAAATAAAAACCTGGATGCCATATTTTTTTAAATACTTACTTGATTTCAGTTCCTCTAGTTCTGGAAGCTCTTCATCTAAATGCCGAGACTTTACCCAGTGCTTCCATGCATTTACACCATATGTGTACTTGAATGGAAAGGTACACTCTGAGTTTTCAGAGCTGTCATCATGAGACTGGTATTCTGACACCGCTTTCCTCTTCACGCCCTGCCATTGAAACACAGTGGTTAACACCGTCAACACCCACTAAAATAATAACACAGAAGCTGGGCAAACTGCACACTGAAGGTTCAGTGTACAGAAACATAAGCTTCATTCAGTAGGTAGCATCTGTGTTGAACTTACTTCTGAGGACAGCATTTACTTAAGCTGACAGACATTTCTAATTCACCTTCCAAACTGGTTCTTAACACAGAATAATTTTTGATAATGGAGTTGCTGTATTGGTTATATCATATCAAGGAACAAACACATGATGTACCAAAGAATTCAGTGTATTTATAGGATTTCATTGTGTTAATGTGCAGGAAGTTTAAGATGCTACAAATTATGTCAGAAGGTCAACTTTTAGGCTCAACTGGACTCATCAATGGAAAAGCCAACATGGGTGAGAAACTCTGCTTCCTGATAGTTTCCTTCTAAATAAAATATGGCTCATTTATTTAAAACGTCTAAACTAAGATTTTTGACTGAAAATAAAATCTGGGGAAACTACAAGCAAATAAAAATGGTTTTTTTTGAACTATTTTATACAAGAGATGCTATAGCTCCCACTATAAGCCATGGTAATGCCAACTTTCTTCCATTCTAGTAGCAAATGAAACCAAGCAAGCTTCATTCAAAGTAGAAGATAAAAAAGCATTACTAGAAGTACAGTAAGTATATACGCACTAGTACATTACAACAGTAATGTGAAGCAAAAATGTGATCAGAATTTAGAACTCACACTCCTATTAAATACAAGGTAGCTGCAACACACATAGAACTGAAATAATTATTTGAAATATATAAATTTATACCATAAAGACAGGATATTAGGTAATAAATATGCAGTGACATGTTTTAGAGCAGTATGATAACTGAAAAAAAAAAATCAAAAACCTGGCATATTTTTTCCCATTTAAATTTTATGCTTTTTGATTTTTTTAATAGCATTACAAAATTACCTTCTTTTTGGACCGAGGCCTTGGCTGTTCCTCATATTCTTCCCCAAAAACAGGAGGTAATAAAAACTCATTTTCTGTATCAAGCTCCTCAGTTGCTGAAAACACATTAACAGAAACTTATTTCTGAACATCTTTGAATAATATTGGTTTGGGAAAAAAAATTAACCACAGCTTATAAAGAAGAATTTTATTTACAATGAGGGTGGCGAGGCACTGGAACAGGTTGCCCGGAGAAGCTGTGGATGCCCCATCTCTGGAAATATTCAAGGTCAGGCTGGAGAGGGCTTTGAGCAACCTGATCTAGCTGAAGATGTCCCTGCTCATTGCAGGGGTGTTGGACTAGATGACCTTTAAAAGTCCCTTCCAACCGAAACCATTCTATGGTTCTATGAAATAAACCTATTCTTATGTTGAAAGTAAGCCAAAGCTATCAAAATGCTTATTCCTAAATCAATTATAAAGGATACGATGCTCAACATTTGCAAGCATTATCTCAAGTCACAAAGGCATCATTTCTTACTACAGACTCTTACACAATTTTTCCTGCCTAGGCAGTTTTTGGTATTAAGAGGTTTAAGTTAGGGTGAGAATGAACAGCTAGGAGTGGAAAAAATACAAATTAACTTACTCCATGCACTTTTGTTCATGTATTTCCATCATTTCTATTCATGTTTTATATTTTATACATCACATTACACTTTGTTAAAAACATAAGAATCAGAACATAAACTCTTTCAGAGAAACTGGGTTTAGTTTCCAACACAGTGGAATGAGATAACATATGGTTGGATTAAATGTTGCAAGTTCCACCGTTTATTTACTTACTGAACATGGTTCATCCCTCACTTAGCCATCAAAAATGTCTTAAGTCAAAACCTAATGCTCTTCTAATAGCCTGATTTCTCCACCTTACCACTCAAGACACCATTCAAACTGGTCTAGGTTAAGCAGCATTCACATGCAAAGATTTAAGAACTCTGCCCAGACTAAACACCAGTCCTCCTCCTGCAACCACAAAGAATCTCATCTCAGAAGCACTTAAGTGTAATCAATATCTATTACAAACTGCTATCTTTTACTATTCCACTCTGATTATTTTTTCTTCCATGTTTTTTTCTCATGTACCACACCTCACTTACAAAGAGGATTAAAAATCTAGTATGCACCTGGCTAATAAACTTTCTAAGACTAAGGTCAGACTAACCCCTAGACTTGACCTTTAAACTGGACATACAGCAAACTGAGAAATCCATTCTGGGCATCTAGTATGGATATCTATGGCACAAGGCAAAAGGAGACTTTCAACATCAGATGTAGAAGCTAACCAGGGGAGGTATGAGTTAAGTCAAGGGAGATACTAGTTACAGCCAGGAGCTTCCATGGATCTTGGATTGATTAGGACATAGTATTAGGAAACAAACACTGCTGCCTGCATTCTGTAGAGTGGTAGAAATTACAACACATAAAAGGTCTCAAAGTAGTGGTTTTCCTGCTAATTCAAAAAATGCTTTTCCAGCTACTGTTATGAAGCTTAACAAGATACTAAAAGGTAACACAGGTGATGTGCAGCATATCAGCTTGCAATTTTCTAACAAACTTGAGCAGGAAATTTGCCCTTTTATAATTTCTGCTCTAAACCACCATTTCCCATGGAAATAACTGGTGATAGAAGAATGCATTCATTATTGTTTTCCATGACACATGCCCTGACTCTTTGAGCCTTTAAATTAGCTTTTCTACATCCATGGCCAAAACCAAGTGACGTAGCCAAGCACTTTTGTGAAAGTTTAATTTCCCCCCCTTTTTTGCATTCTACTCCAAATACCATACTTTTAGAAAGATGGAGGAACTAATTCAGAACTCCCCAGTCTCGCAAAGACACGGCAAAGTTTCACCTAATAGTCAGTCAAGTGGATCTTGCAATCAAAAGAAAGCTCCTATGAAAGGATGATGAAACACAGTACAGTGATGGCCCACACTGTCCACAATATTTATTAAAATGACAGAAAAAATACCTCTTGGAAAGTCTATTTCAATATCAAGGTCTGGTTCATATGGAACATCAGGCAAGCTCGTCCATGCATCTGTTTCTGAGTTTAGTAGATTTGACTCAACTATCACACCTGTTAAAGAAAAAAAAAAAAAAAAGGAACAACTTTCATTATTTTAACCAACACATGGATTAGTCAAAACAGGCAGATTTAGAACATTAGAAACCGAGTGGTTCTAAAGCTGTTTGTTCTGCTCATCCCTTCCTAGGTTTCACTGTTCCTGTGGTCTCAGATGTACTTCTCCAATCTGATTTCCTTCAAACAGAAAAGATACTTACTAGCCCATCTGTCCTTCATTAAAATGAATCAGCAAAGCACAGGTATAAAAAAAATCGAATACTGGGGAATCTGGATCATATCAACCAATCACATAGCTCAAACAAGCTTGTCAAACCTAACTATCTATTTTTCTGTATGACTGCCTGCAACAGAACAGACTTTCAAATCTGTGAAAGAGATCCTACAAAAGCAAACAAGGAAGGCAGTCCAAGAGAAACAGAAATTTGACCTCTTTCTGACTTCTGGCAAAGACAGATTTCTACAAATTCAGTTCACTGCAAACAAATGAGCTCTAATCTCATATATCTACTCATTCAGCTAGCTGTAGGTAGCAAAAGGCAGCAAGGAACTACAAATTAAAACCTTGTAGCCCTTCCAGAAACATCCACCTTATGTGGGGAATGGTAACAGTTAGGAAGACAACAAGCCTCCTGGGACTGCAGCACCGCCTATATACCAGACCCAAAGCATAAATTCATGTCATGTATCAACATCCTTTGAAACATCTGTTGAAAGAGCTTGGAAAAGAACCCCAACATTTCACATGACTCATGGAAAAACCTTAAAATCTAGTTTTTGTAAGGGAAGACAAATTCCGTTGGAAAGATACAGAGGAGACTTGAGGATTTTGGAACGCAGAGCCAGGAAAGAGGGGCAAAGAGGTATGTGCACTGTGAAAATAGCATCACAAGGTATGCGGGATTTTTTGACCTTCAGCTGTAAAGATGTCCCAGACAGTTCTCTCCTTTTAGCTGATCTATCAGCTGATGCATTACTATCTTCAAAGAGATGATACTTGCAGGTTGGGATCAATCAAGTGTGAAAGCATCGTTAGGTTACCTGGTTTTGTTGACTGCAGTTCCACTTGTGAAATGTATGTTTCTCTTAGTTTTACCAGTCCCTGCTTCCCCACACCCAACATAAAATGTGCCTAGCAACGCATTACTACAAAGAGATCAGATCCCAGTCCTATCCCACCTAGTTCAGAGAAAGTTGTGTTCACATCCATAAGACACAGCTATGGAGATCACTTTCCCTCAACTTTTGATTTTAGTTTTTCTGAGGGAAGAATGGATTGATTTTGGCTTGGTTTGAGTTACACTGAAAGAAAACACGTGTGTGAGATCTTGGATGACTGCTTGCCATCAGCTAAGGAGCTGGCGGAAGCAAAGGCAATGCCTGTGTTTTCAAAGACAAAGGTCTGGTACAGGACACCGAGGTCACACAACAGACTTCAGAAAGTTGTCTGTATTTCAAATGTGCTAAAATGATCTTTAAAAATATTTAAGTAATTAAGATTTCAACTTGAAATAAGAACTCAATAGCACTGTTGTACTCGA
>NW_010127227.1:67138-69367 GCF_000699245.1 Pterocles gutturalis | reverse complement strand
TTTCCCTAAAATTAAAAATGCCCAAATCCTTCTCTTGATTCACACATACCCACACCTACACCCCCAGCACCCCAGAAATTTGTCAGGAAACTCACTGGCCACATCAGAAGCTTCAGCTTTTCCATCATGTTCAGGTACTGTCCCTGACAAGTTCAGTAGCTCAGTTTCCAGAGGATTTGAGGGTTCTTTTTCCCTCAGCTCTTCTATTGCTGCAAGGATTTTCTCACTGCTATCCAGAGTAGTGGGCAAGAAAACTGGAACTGGCACCTATGCAGACAGGGAAGAAGAGATAATTAGAAATGAAAAAAAATACGCTGCAACAAAGCATCAACAGCAGTCAACACAGAAACAAACTCTACGTCTCTCATCTAAGAGAGTTAATACAGATTAGAAACATCCCTTCAGTGTGGGCTAAGAAAAAATCTTGCCAGGTTAAAAAATTCAATATAAATGATTGAGAACAGAAAGAAAAGCAGGAAAGGATACAGGAAAAAATTAAGTATGACAAAATACAGTGTGTCAAAGTAAGAACAGAAGGGACTTTGAAGCTTCAAACCTGTCTGACTATAACTTCAGACTAACAGTTTGGATAAATCTGCATCCTCTTTTAGCAGCTTGCTTCTGAAACATGGAATTTTAGGGATTCAAGGGGGGGTTTTTCCATAATTTGGATGAGATTTGGTACGCAAGCTTTGCTAGCACAAGTTTCCTTTTCTGCTTTTCTTCCTTCTGTTTACCCCACTCTGCCATCCCTCTCCAACACAATCTTTCAGTTTCCCATTAGCCATTACGTATTCAGCAAACTCAAAAGTATCACTCAGAATTGTTCCTAAGAAGTTCAGCAGCACAAGATTTTCACACTGACAGCAGGCAGGTAGGACATAAAGAACAATCAGAAAAATTAACTGCCACTGTCAGATTTCTAAAACCTTTCCAATAAATAGTGCTGCAGCATCCTGCAGTCCTTCAGATGGGCCAGAACGAGAACAGTCAACAACACAAAGTGGTCCCACACGTGCATGTGAATGAATGCCAATTTAAAAATGAGGCTGAAGTCTCACTTACAGGAACAGGAACCATTGTAGGAACGGGAACGTTTTGACTATACATGTTCATAGGCACCGGAACATAGACAGGTACAGGAACAGGCACTGGGACATACTCTTTTTTCCAATCATCTTCTATTAAAAGAAAAAAAAAAAGGCAAACACTGCCAGGTACTTAAATATATTTTACACCTGCAGTTCAAGGAAAAAAATCAGAGTATTTGTAGTATGTTCCAAGATAGTAACAGTCAAAAAAATTTGCAATGAAGAAATGAGTAGTGCCAGTACAGTTCAAGAGTTACCTGTCTGACAAGATTTTGTCTGCATATGAGGTTTACAATATGTGGCTTTCGTCATTGTCAAAGGCTTGCAAAGAACTGCCTTGTTCTTCATTTCTCTGTTAGGTGTTGGAGAAGGCGGTGGTGCTGAGCCCTACAGACAAGCAAATAAAAGAGAACATACTGTTACACCAAACTAATTTCAACATAAAGTTCTTGATTTAACGTATCAGTTGATACTTTTCATATATGAGATACAGAAGAGGAAGCTCACAGCAACACAACACAATAGCACCAACTGTTAGTCTTTAATTGCAAGCTATCCTGCATTTCTAGTAACGAGCTGCCACTGCCAGGAATGTAACATCCTTCTGTTTTGCTCAGTAAGGGGTACCGCTTTGATTAACACTTCTGTCTCATTTTCCTTTTTTTTTTTTTTTTTTTAAATTTAAGACACTTAAGATATTCCTTTTTACTTTTTTGTTTAAATGAAAGCGCAATTTAAGCTATTTTACAACTTTAAAATAGTTTTAGCTGTAAAAAAAATCACTGTAAGTAGAAGAACAAACTTTTGGCTCAAGGTCTAACCTTCTTGAACTATGCTATAATCCAAAAATCACATTTTTTTAGGAAGGTATTTCTAAATAAAATATCTCTAAACGTTTTTAAAGTACGTAAAGCATGAACTTTGAGCTCCCCCTGCTGGCTCTACAAAAGTGACAACAAACACTTGGGAACGTCACATAATCCTCGAACCGCATGCGTCCTTACAGTCAACAGGTAAAAACCCCTCTTCTTCCAGACGTGTTTTTTGTCTGGTTTAGAATGTAATTTAAGAAACAGACTGTCACTTTTATTTGGTCATATGTAGTAAGACTAGCCCCACATATCCTTTTAAATAGGGA
>NW_010127227.1:313-67107 GCF_000699245.1 Pterocles gutturalis | reverse complement strand
GTCAAGTCCTAAGAACAGTAGTGGCCTTTATTTAACAGGTGCACACTTTCTAAAATATGAAAAAAAAAAATCTGTATCACAAACAGCTTTTATATGATCTTTAGAAATTTATGGACTGAATTAACATCATTGGAAGGTATTAAACATAAAATACTAGATGTTTTTAACACGACAGTTTAGCTTGTCTGATGCCTCAAGTTACCTGAGCAATCTTTTCTTCTGTATTTTTCATTAATACATTTTATAATGTCATCAAAATACTTTCACTTAAACCTAAGATCTACTTACAGAAGTCTATTTGCATTAAAAAGGTGAGACAACTTTCATGGAAAAATAGGCACTTTGAGATCTTCCTTGTGACAAAGAAATCAAAACAAAACTAAGTTTCAAACCAAATACACTAAGCTAACTGAAAAAATTATTAATAATAAAACTTTTGACAAGCTTGACAAAAACTGAAACGCAAAATGAAGGCTGATGCTCCACTTGTGACCCCCGCCCTCCCAGACAGCAATTTTTCAAAGGTTATGCTTCCCTATTCTATCACCTGCAGCCAAGTCAATCAAACTTGGAGCAGAAATCATTCAACTCCTGGGAATTATAATTTAAGATCTGAAGCTTTATATTCAGCCTTTCAAAGCTGAAACATTACCTTAATATTCTAACTGACCGGTGTAATTCTCTTCCCTTTCTACACAATATTCCTGATCAGTCTAAACATGCGAATAAGATACACACAGCTTGTGGATTAACTTTTAAGCAACACCTTCATGCACTATAGATGTAAAATACATGGCTGATGATTTAGTTTCCCAGAAGACATTGAAAAGACAAAATATGAACATTTTAAAATTTAATTTTAACTACTGATGTGAAAAAGACTAAAAAACTCCATAAATTTAGCTTAGTATCATTCAAATACGCTACTTGTTTTTAATAGCATCCCTTTAAGTCACCAGGATTTCACATTTTAAATAAACATAATTATGTTATATATATGTGTTAAATATATGTACTTACTGTTATTTTTGATCGGGGGGTTTGACAGCCCTGATCTAAAAATGTAAGAAAACATTTTTAGAATTTTTTTTTCCCTTTTTCAGAATCAAAGCAAATTTCAGTAAGCAACTCAGACAATGTGTATCACCACGATAACATTAACAGCACTGACTAGTACTGTATCGCAGGTGATGACTGCACGCAAAACTTCTCATTCATAGGCACCTCACTCCTCTGGCATTGAACCTGACACAAAGGCCAATGCTAAATGAATGCTCCATCCAGTTGTGAATACAGCCTCTTTCAGAAAAGTAAATATGAAAATATTCAAATATGAAAATGGTAATACAAAGGAGTTGTGTTGCTACCATTACATTAATTAAAAACCTGATTTATTTGAACTTTGCCTGACTTGCCATTTAAACTAAACATGCATTCAGCCCCCATCAGCAAATTTATACAGTACCTATTGCCAACAGAAATAAAAAAATATTCCTCTTATCTAGATACTTTCATTCCATTCTCATTTAGTTTCTATTTATTTCCTTTTAATTCCATTTATTTATTTTTTCATTCCTAGTGCATTTATCCGCTCTCTGTGATGAAAACACATTTTGAAAATGTTTCTACAGAGTAATGACAAACCCGAGCACAATGAAAGAGGAAAACATTTTCTGTCCCCATGAAGATACAACACTAAACGCATGCTTAACCTAAAAAGATTTATTTTTTAAGAAGTGATCACTGTTTGATTACCTGACAATGTTTCAGCTCTCAAAAAAGCAATAAAATAAAGAGCTAAAATAAAAAAAGCAGGCAGCTCAATGATGGCTCTGATGGTAAAATAAAAAAGGGTAATCACTAGCACAGTTTATTACAACAAATAAATAATTCATGCAGCTTTAAATTTTTCATTTAAAGGAAGCATCTTGTTTGCTGTTTAGCAGCCATAAAGCAGCACATACCATAGTTTAAGTTCTCAGGTCCTTTTTGGGTTGCCAGATTTGGTTCGTTTTGCTGACAGTAGAAACGAAGCAAACAGTGCTGATCACAAAAGTGTTTCATTTCGCCACGCCACTGCACTTTCTCTTTGAGAGTTCCTTGAGACTTACAACAGTCGCATCGTGCAGCCTTAATGCAAAGGAAGATTTTGACATTTTTAAACAAGCCTTGGAAAAAAATTATTACTACATCTCAAAAGGTTAAGTTTTTAAGAGTACTGAAGAATCATTACCACTATACAGTTAAGTCTCGTTCATTTATGCTCTATAATAGTTACACCACCTTCTAACCCGTGTGTGTATACCGGCACATCTTATCACTCTAGTATTGCTTGCTGGGGGTTAACACCCAGAATGAATCTGCTTTGTTTCACTAAGTCTTTACTTAAGTCTTTAAAAATTGCTTATTTCTAGACAGTCAGCAACAAATGAATTGTATGCATCAATTTGAATTAATTCCACTGAAGCATTCTGCAAAACAAGAGCAGAAAGTGATTGAGACGCCTTAATGGCTCTACTGAGCTGAGGACGAGTAGGATTTTTCCCCACAAAGTTTGGTGGGTTTTTTGTTTTAGGTCACAAACAGAATCACTTCTCTAGGTATCAAATCAGAGCCCTTTAGTGTAAATAATTTTTACATTTTAATTATTTTAGTAGTTTCTACAACAACTTTAGTTTCTAATTATCTAGTTCATCAAAGGTTCTCTTTGATTTATAAACAATAGCTCTCCAACTAAAGAGGTTTCCACAAAATCTAGTTCGCACATAACTTTAAACTCAAAATTTTATGATAATTATATGATAATTTTGTGAGGTATCACTAAGAAAGGCATTGTTTTTCTCCAAAATAGATTCCACTAAATTAAATCAGCCAAGTTGTAAATAATTATCTGAACAGCGGTAGCCCATTTCAGATCTTCAAGTAAGCAAAGAATTGTTTGCACTACTGCTCCCCTTGATATTTCTTGCAACTTCCATCCTAAAGCAGTCCTTAAAAAAAACAAAAGCTTTATGGATGCTCAGGAATCCAAAATAAGTCAACTGAATAATACAGCCAGGAGAGTAAGAGGGACGTTATGATAGTATGCAACATAAAACATTAATACATTAAACCATACACAACATTGCAGTTACGCACAAGGCTCTGATGGCTTAAAAAAAAAAAAAAAGTCCAACTGTAGTTCTTGCAACTCCAAAAAAGTACCAAGAGGCCAATTAGTTCAAATATTAAAGTAACTAAATGCTGAGTTCCTTCTCTGTACTTGAACAGTCTGGCACCTTCCTCCAGCAACATAGGAAATTCAGCTCTCAGTTTTAAATTTCAAATATTTAAGATGATATATAGAGAGTATATCCATCTTTAAAAAATATATACATATTCCCTTCAAATAAAAATGTTTTGGTGCGCCTGGGAGCAATTAAAGCTGTGGCTTCAGGATCACCTCACGCCAAGCGCCAGGTGCTGCTGGAAGGGCAAGCAATTCCTTTCCCCCAGAGCTGTGCAGGTGTCAGCAGTAGTGCTCTCTGCACCTGCAGGGTGCACAAGCTCATGGACCCCACAAGCACTGCATTTCCCTCCCATCCTCCCTCACTTTTTTTTGGTTTTTACATTTATCGCTTTGATTTTCTGCTGATGCTGATCCCAGTTCATTTTGCAGCAGAGATGTTCTCAGTGAGACAAAAGAGCAAATAACTTGCATTCTTGTAAGGAAGTAGGGAAGAAGATGAAGTGTGGAGTGTTGGCAAAACAGCCTAGATTTATCAGTGCAGGGAAACCGATTCACACGTTTCACGCAAATGCATCTTCCAAAGACACCAAAAGGCTGAACCAGTGGGGGGGGGGGAAGTGTCATCCATTCTCATTTTAAATCTCAAGCCCACCTAACACTGATTTTTAAGAATGACAGCCGACCCATGTACAGAAAAGCCCACGCGTTCTGACCTACTGCACACTGCTTGACTATCAAAGCACCACTTTGCTCAATTTTCTCTCTCCTTCAAAGAAGGAAAAAGATGATAAATCTTGTCAAACACATCAAGTACAGCCTTCCCGCAGCTGTTTTCTCCCTCTCCTGGTTCTGCTCTTTAATTTAGGCCCTTGAAAAAGTGTATTGTTGTCTCTCCTGGGCTACTACTAGGGTATTTAGGTGAAAAAATTTCGTTTCCTTCCCCATGGAAATTACTATTCCTTAACAAGCCCAAGATTCCTTTATAAGGATGCCTCACTTCTCGTCCCTACATTTGCTACACCGTAATTCTATCATTTCCACAATCATGCTTGCAGTCAGTACTATACACACTTCCACACACTGAGGTTTCCTGCTACCTGCTTGCTCTCCCTACTTCCCTGACAATGGAATTAACTGAAAGCAGAATTCAGGATACTGGCACTACACATTAATTGGATCTCCAAAGTGCCTGCCTTCAAGTCTGCTCGCTCTCTGTGTTTCCAAAAACTCCATGCTCCAATTCCACATAACTCCTTTGCCACTCATGACTGCTTTTTGGTCCATTTTTTTCCCCAGGTTCAACTTCAACACGTTCAAATGGGCACGGTGATTAGTACAAATCACTAATGTTGGCCCCAAACTTGTTTTAAAAACAAAGTTTTCTCATGTGGGCCTTTTATTTACATTTTTAATCCTCCAATGACCTGTTCCTAAGTGTTCTCCAATGGTTTGGACGGGTATTAACTTGACCTGATCTTGGCTGTCTATTCCAAGTTCAATATGCAATAAATAGGAAGTAAGAGATGTTTCCAGACAGTGAATGACTATAAGAGAAAGGAGATCAACTGTTCCGAAACAGTACCGACTTGAAACTGAGAGGCCTAACTACACAATGGCTGAATTTGGACAAGAGAAACTCCACAAGGTTGTCACGCTACCACGTAGATTAATGCTGGCTCCATTGTTTTGAATTTCACCACTGCTGACAATCACTGGTACCTGAGCTCACCAGCCACAATAATTTTTCTGTGCCTCAGACTGTAGTTCCCCACCTCCTACTTGGTCTTCGCTGAAGACATCTGACCTCCGCTGAACACGCAGTTATCACCGTACATGCTCAGTCCAATCAATACTCCACGGTAGCCTTCAATGACCTGGAACTGCACTTCAGCTGTAGTGTTTTCACCAATGTTTCACAATGTATATTAAAGAAACAAATTTCTGTGCTATTCTCAGAACTATGTACTCATTTCCAAGGTATTTTCAGTGCTCCAGTATCAGTAACACCAAATGACTGAAACTGTCACCAAACATCAAGCTACTAGAATATTTATATTTAACTTTCCTAGGCATTTTTCAGATTAACATCCAAACCATGGCATGCAATTGAAGGTTACAGGAGGAGCTCTAGTAACTTAGGGAGCTAACCTCAAGACACCAAATATTTTGCCTCTCTTCTTAAAGGCGCAAGGACACCACACAGTAGAAGTTTCCTCAGAACGTGGCACTAACTGGTAACTGTAGCTGTCACTCAACAGATTATTAGGACTGAACTATTCTTTTACATTTCAATTCCTCGTATTAGGTTTGAAGAACACTTTTAGGTAAGTCTGATGTGTTTCTAGTACTTCTAGGTAACAGTCTGTTGTGCTTCTACCACCGCTACCTTCTTCTGGCTTTTTAAGAAGAGAATTCTGGCATTCAGGGAAGCTCTCCCATAATACTTATTTTTAAAAGTTAAGATGTTTTCAAGATAATACTACACGAGAAAGATGTGTCCATAAAAAAGTAGACAGAGAAGATGGAGACAAACATTTGTTTAATGAACACAATGCTGGTGTTAAAACATTACTAGGTTACTACTACTTTATTTCTCTTCACGTGTACATTCATTGAAACTCCAAAATAACACTGGACATTGCATAAATGAGACAAAGCTCATACATATGTAACTACTCTTTTAAGAAGCTAAGAGACAAAACAGCAAATGAAGTACAAATTAGGGGAGGGGTCCATATCTATTCTGTCTTCCTGTATTTTGATCATTACCTATTTATGGCTAGGTAAGAACATCAGGTAACAATGCACTACCAAATCTAAGATATCTGGAGCGACTTTTATAAAGGAGTGAGAAGTTACCAGCAAGGTTGTAAAGAAAAAAAAAAAAGAAAAAGAAAAAAAGACAATTTTTGCAAAACACACAACTTCCCAAAACCTATGACATGTCTGCCCCATGTAATAAATATTGAACTTTTATAACCAGAACTAATTTAGCCAAAGGCTATAAGAAGTATTTGAAAAAAAAAAAAAAAAAAGACAATCAACAATTCAACATCATGTAACACTAGTTCTACTAGCAAGTGTAAGATTAAAAAAGTAAAAATATCTAAAACTTCATTATCATCAAAAGTATCAAAAGTTACCAGCAAGTTTGTTTAGATTAAATTGCCTTTTCATGGCATCACATCTAACTTGCCTATGCCACAGTACCAACAGCATTTCTTAAGCAGACTTAATGGACCAATTAAGTTATTGCCTTATCCCACGGATGAGGATAACCTGAGGTCAGAGTTTTCAAGTGGTTCTCAAACCTGAATCCAAGTACAAGGCTCCATGGAAGTTTATGCATAAGAAACTAGTTTGGTACACACACCCCCAAGACTATACTACTTCCTGAATCACCAAGAGATTTCTAAAACACACCAAAGCATTATTAGGTTCTCTATCAGAAGGCACTTTTTACACAGGGATAAATTTTACCCCATACCCCAAGTTTTAAGGCATATAGATTAAATATTATTGTATGAATTTAACATTTTAGTCAGTTTAAGAACTTTGCAGCCAAGCTTCATCACTGTATTTTCACAGGAGACAGAAGCAGCACATTCTGGTCTTCGGTAGTTTTCTTTCTGAAATGTCTAACAGGACCCTACATACATTATTCAAAATAAAGACTTCACAACATTTGTCTGTAACATTTCTGGAACCAGCCATTCCAAAATACCAGATACATCTTCAGATTCAGTTCTTTTTATGGTAGGTAGATCATCTTGAATTACAGGACTTGTATCTAGCCCTCTAGTATTTCAAGCTTTTTATTGCCTTCCAGACTGTGTACAGAGTTTTGGTAAGGTGATGAATTTTGTACTGTCTTTTTTGCAACTGCATCCACAAGTGTAGTTCTTGTTTTGATATTATCAGTGTAGCCTTCCAGGAAGTTCACACCAGAAATCAATTTTATCTATGGTACTAATCGCAGGTTAAATCCAGTCCAATTTCACCTTTATTTCTTTAAAAAAATGGAAACAAAAAAACTCTTAAATGAGCTCTTTGCTGGTTGTGCTTCACAAGGTAGTTAAGCTTCCAGAGACTTAGAAATAGATGTCATCTGTTTGATTTAAACTTTTATTAGAAATCCATTTGGTCTTGCTTTTCCCTTTGGCATTCTTTCCACTGGGAAACACTGAACAACCAAAGCCTCTGCAGTTCAAACTGTGGGAGAAGGGAAAAGGCAAAAAAGGAGGCAAAAACAGGAACAAGAAAAACTTTGCTAACCTAGTTTATTGTCAGTCAACTCAAGCCATCATCCAGTTGCTATTAACAGTGTTTTCAACAGTCTGAATACACATTTAAGAAGTTGTGACAAGAAAAATATGGTATCAATTGGGGAGGAAAAAACGGAATTGTAAAGTAACAAATATATATAGTAGTTTCCTGTTTTTTTCTGTAACTCAAGACTTCCTTGCCAAATAAATTAATAAAATCAGATGGTAGAAATGCTGCTCTAAGATCTAAGAAAAATCACATGATGAAATTAATACATTTGCTTATTGTGTAGCAAATGCTTTGCTGAAGTAAGCTGTATTTGCTGTACAGTCCTTGAGATATCCTCACATGTGCATTTTTGGTTTTTTTTAACTGCGGAGCTCTTGTCAAAAATTCTGAGTTACTTGCCTTGTAGTACCAGTCCTGAAATTTTTTACAGCACTCTTCACTGCAGAAATCTCTCACTACACCATCAAGTTCCTTAGTTGCTCCCTTTTTGCACAGCTGTGAGCAGTAATTACAAGTAACACATCTCAGTCCTAACCGTCTTGCAAAGTCTTGTTTATATAGCAGCTTGCAGCCTGGAAACAGATTTTAAACATTAGGAACAAAGTAATTTTTACAGAGAGATATCACAGTTAAAGAGTTAAATATTGAAAATTAAATGAATATAACAACAGCTAACAATTGGGGCTTCAGGCAAATTCAGGTTGCATAATAGACTATATTGCATGACATTTTTACTTTAATGCCTTTCCTGCATAACTCCATGGTTTCAAGTGATGTCTGCATCTTTTTCAAAACACTATGCTTGAATCTGTGCTTACCAAATCCCTGAACAAATAGTCAGGAAAAACACTGAATCTTCTTTTCATACAGACCCATGCAAAATCATTGACTTGGAATTACACTGCTCAGTTACATATCCTCAGAATGCTAGATATCCAGACAATGATGAGCACAAATTTTAAGCTAGACAACACTAGCCACTAAAACAATACCTATCTTCAAGGATCAACTTACTTCTCTTACTACTTTCATTCATATTAATACAACAAACCACTTAATTCATTAATTTTTAGGAATACTAATTGGTACAAGAGGACCTAAGAACTGAGGAAAGTAAGCAATTATCAGTACTGAGAATAATTACACAGTGATAGGAGTCTGCATATGAAATTGGTGTACGATTTGTATGCAATGAATACTTTATTTTTTCCTTTTCACATTAGGCAGGTTGGGGTTTTTTTTTTGCCTTTGCTACGCAGTTATAATTTCAAGGTTACCATAACAAGAGCTATATTCTTCAATAACCTGATCCTCCCTCAAGCAAATTAGAAAACATTCTAACGTATTAAATGCATTAAAACACAAACACTGTAGCTATTACATAGGCTGTTTTGAGAATATAATGTATTTACCTCAAATCTACTGTCTTGAAGCTGATGCCTAAATTATAAACCATATAACTCTGTAATTGTGCTAATCTTACAGCGCAGAACAGTATAAGAAGATGAAATAACTGTCTACATTAAACACTGCAGGGACAAGACAACATCTACACAGACCTTTAATACAAGGTACTGCACCTGTTTTTATGATCTCCCAAGTATCACAGTACCACCAAGACCAGAACTCAGGTCTTCCAAGTGCCCAACCTGCTAGGGCATATAGTCTAACACATAGAGACTTTTGTACTTCTGGTAAATTATGAACCTCAACATGTAACATATATGTTCCACTTCTGCTGACATACAGAATACAAAAATACAATAACTATAACGTATTCAGAAATTTCAATTAAGTGACTTGTGCTGTTGTTAGGGTAGAATTTCATATGTGTGAAACTGAGATATTATTTTAAAATCTCTAAAAAACACAAGAATGCAAATGGAATCTGTGGCAGACAGCATCTTCCAAAACCAAGATTTTTACTTGCAATGCTACAAGCTTTGCCAACAAATTGAATTTGCTAGCAATATCAAAACAAGACAATTACAGAACATCACACAAGTAAGGCACTGTAGGTAATGACTGTGGGTTTTTTTAGCTATATACCTGATTCTTTAACAACAGAATAAAGAAAATTACTATCCCACAAAACAGGCAGTGCAGATGGTAAGTGCCAAATCAAGCAACTGTGTTTACAGGGCAACTAATTTGGATGTTAAACACACTGCTCTAAAGGAAATAATAATCCTGACGATATCAGGGTGTGCAAGCTACTAGTTAAAAGTACCCACTAAAGCACTGAAAATTTCTTGCCAGTATTTCTTCCTGCTGGCTGTACCTGTCATTATTGTATGGGGCATCAGATTCTTTCCACTTCTTTACAATTCCAGAGATAGCTCAGGACCACAATGTATCCTCTTCACCTGTGCCTTAGAATAGCCACTCAATGCTGCATCAACCTTTCAAGACTATAGATTAGTAATCTAATCCAATCAGGTAAGCTAATTAGTCTACAAAAAGGAATGGACAAAGTTGACATTTTTCTTGGCTGCTAAACTGTAGGGAGGAAAATTGAAGATAACACTGCTGTTGCATAAAAAACGTTATCAGGTAAGAAATTTTCCATTCTACAGTCAAACATCTCCCACATCTCTCTGACTCATGCAAAATAATGAGCAGTGAACATTAAGGGGAAACAAAAAGTCCAAAATTATAGCCCTTAAGCCTGAAAACAGGTTTTTTTAAAGATCACTGACTTCAGGGCTTCTTGTTCAGGGAGGCCTCTACACAAGATGGAAAATCCATCTTTATAAAACTTCAGATGTTGACAGAAGATTGTTACAACCATGAAGACTTCTAAAATGGAAATACAGGCTTTTCTTTCTGCAACATAATGAGCAAAATTCTTCAGATTTGTCTGACACTTTTTTCTGTCTTTGTAATATGTAACAATCCATCTGACCAGGGAACATTTGGTTGCTTCAAGATCTTGTCACTCCAGATGAAGGGAAAACAAAATGCCTTTCTATTTACAGGATGTATTTTTAACTAGGTCCTTGGTATTCTGTGCATACCTAGGATGTAACTTTTTATTATAATACCATGGTTTGGACTGGAACAGTAGAACTTTATTTGAAGTACAGAAAAAGTATTCACCTTTGACAAAGCAGATTCTGAGCTCAAACAACTTGGTCTTTGAAGTGCACAATCTAAATCCTGAATCAACAGAGCAGTAGCATCTGCGCTGGCTTTGTAGATGTGACCAAGAAGTGGGCTTTGACTGACAGTACACCGTGGATAAGTAGTACAAAAAGCACTGGTTGTCTGATATTTCCAATATCAACACTAAAAACCTGAGGGTTTGGCCAGCCTAAGTCCCCTGGGGACTTGGGGTTCATGAGTGTAAGCATTGCCCGAGACAAACAGCTGACAGCCACAAAATTCTGAACAAACAGAGACGAGTAAAATCCTAAATTCCTCAGGATTTCTGCTGTAACACCAGACACACAAGTTACAGCGTGACCAGATGGAAATCTCTAGTGCTAGAGACAATAGCTCTTAATTTCAAAGAAAAATGCTCTTTTGGTTCAAGCTACAGAGGTAATCAATTAGGTTCTTTAGCAAAGTTCTAACAGAAGACCACCCCACAAGTCAACTGTCTCAGAAAGACCATTCAGGAGCATTTTCAGATGAACCATCTCCAACTCAAAATCTGGACTAGGCAAAAAAGAAGTAGCTGAGTAACTGCTAAATCAATGTAGTGTATCCTTAATTATGCTACTAGAATTCTGGCATCCAAGCAAAACCCAACACAAAACCTATCCCCTCCAACAGCCCTGAACTGTGGTTCCCCATATAGAGAGAGGATAAGGATCCGAACATATGGAACAGAGGCTTACTGACAGGATAACATACCAACAATTCCTCCAAACATTTACTTCAGGCATGTTCCAGGTCAAGAGAGCAGACCCAGGAACTGCCAGGTCCAGCCCTGCAGAGCTACCCATGGTAGGAAACATGATTCACTTGACTGTCTGCAGACTCAGTGCAAGCAAGCCAGCAAGAACCCAATCCTATTCCACCAGCAGCACCTACCCGAATTACGGAAAGTTCAGTACACTCACACATCAAGCAGCTGTGAAAAAGGAACGCTCAACCAGAAACACTTCCTGAGACCTCAACACCAGTCTCTTTTTACCACAGAGAAGAACATCTTTTATAGAAAGTAACTGTTCTGTCCTGAAACCAATTTATTTTTTTCCTCTGAAAGGCTGTACTTACTGGACTACCTTCCTCCTCCTTCAAGCTACATACAAGTCTTGCTTTTCTCTTACCTTGTAATAACTTCAACTGTTATCCTTTAAAAACTTAACCCAGAGAGGAATAACAGGCCTGTCATATCACAAGCCTGTAATATCAAGAAGCCTGCAGCATCACAAGCTAGGTCTTGAAGATTTCTGGAGCTATGTTCCATACACATCTTTCTGCTGTCTCCGTCTATTGATTCAAATGCAATTTTCACCTCTTCCATACCCACATTCCTATCATCCGTCTCTGGCTTCACAATAAACATCACCATTCTTAGGAAAACAGATGCAATGCATCCAATTTTGGGTCCCGCTTGGATTACCATTAAAATAGACCCCATCCTCTCTGCGTAACAGACAAGCTGTGTATCCCACTTCCTTCCTTGTCTTCTGCTGAAGAACCTTTTATTATTTAACTCATTTTTTATATATCCTCAGTTTATCCTAATATTTTCTGATATTAGATACTAGCTCCTTCCTTTCTTGTTCCTCCTACTCCCATCCAGTTACTGAGGTTTTGCTTGTTCTTAAATCTTTTCAAGTTGGTTATTCTTTCAGGTTAATGAGAAGCATCTTCATAAGCTTTCTTCTTGTGCTCGTAATCTCAGCACCTTAAATTGTCATCACCCCTTATCTGCAACAGCTAATGCTGTCTTCGCTTAAAGAACTGTCTCAAACCTCTTCAAAGACACAACAGTGGAATTAACACCGAAGAATGTCAATCTAATAAGGACCACTGTAGTCAAACAATGCATAGGATGTCACTTTATATTTTTTACCATGTTAGAAATTAGCTCTCCATGAATGAAAAATCTGAAGATTCAGCACAGCCTGTACTCAAATTAAAATTTAAATTATGTTACTTGAACAGTATCAATGCTCTCCCTCTAAAGACAGAGGGAAGATAAACATATAATCTCTTCCTCAGCATAGTTCTATCTTTTGACTTTTTCAACTACACCACCAGAAGTACCAAAATTCAGGTTAACAAGTTAAAATTTTCAAGTCATTCCAGAAGATATGCATCCAAGTAGTACTAGTTGGAAACAACATCTACACGATCAGACTCTCCCACTCCTGGAATACCGCCAGAACCAACTCTACAGCTCTTCTATGTGCGCTTATCAGGAAGGAGCAGACCTGTGCTTTCCTTCAGCACAGCCAAGAGACTTCACTTGGTGCTTCTGTAGCAAGGGAGCCTGTGAAGTATTTCATAAGGGACTTTTCCAGTCCGAATACGCTGTCTTTTTTACCTTCACTCATTTTTATCAGCAGAAAAGTATCGTTGAGCTTCTACAGTAACAGAATTTGTCTGGAACAGTCGTCTGCAGCTCAAAGATTTAGTACCAGACTACAAAATAAGATGACGTGGCCTGAGGAACCACATTGTGCCAATCAGAGTTCTCTAACAAAAAACTGCTGTGGCTCAAATGGGTGTCAGGGATCCACTGTAACTTTTGTTCATAGCGGTCAAAGGAAATCATATCCTTGCAGAATAACTCGGGCACCTCAAAATCCCTCTGAAGTCGACTTTCACTTTTCTGCTAACCTGATTTGTGGGAAAGGAGAAGTACCTTCCCTCAGTAACAACATGACTCCTGCAACTGTGAAAGGGCATTTTTATGGATCATACGTTTAACAGTATTAAAGACACGTTTTGCTTTTTATTTGTCCCCTTTTGCCAAGATAGTCCCACTCAGCAACAAACAAACTTTCAAAAGAAAGCCACAAGAAAACTCGTATTTCAGGTCAGAATTTATCTCAGAGGGACAATGCCAAAGGTCAGAAGCAAAATCAAACCGTCTAACATCGTAGGCTAAAGCTGAAAAAGTACCAGAGCAAGCACAAGTTATTTTAACATGGTAAGCCACTGTCAGAGCTGCAAAGAGGGAGATAATGGCTCTGTGAAGCACAAACCCAAGAGCTTGTAACAGAAGATCTTTATTATGCAAAACACTTAACTGTGATATGCAATTTTACCTATACTAAATACCATTTTTTTTCCCCTGGAACTACATTCTATACTACTAACCAATCCCTGATAGCTGTATGAAGTCCTACTGCAACGCAGCGTGCTGTTAGGAAGTTGTAATTGTGTCACAAAATTTTTCATAAAAATGAGTGCTTTAGCCCAAATTCTGTACATTGTATTTTTAAAAGGTGTATCAGTGTCTTTAAAAATAGATAGTTGATAATGTAAACTATAAAAAAAGCTGCGTTTAAACTGTTTCTGTAGCTCTCACGTTTCGAAATAATGAAACCAAACATCAGGAACTAAGAGGTTCAAGCAGGTTCAATGGCAACCTCCCTCGCCCAGGGGAGCACAGGAGCTCAGCCCGGCAGAGCTACCGTACCAACTCTTCCTCTGTGCAGTCCCCACCAAGCAGACAAGCCCAGCAACTAGAACTAAATCTTAGCAATGCTTCCCATGAAACATCTGTTTTGAAACCGGTTTGTTAATGTTTCTAGTAACAACAGGAATTGCTATACATTTCAGGTAATATCTTAACTGGTTGTGAAACATTCATACGTTAGCACCTGTATAAAGTTTAACACACTCATGGCTTAGGCTATTCCCAATATCTGTAATGTCTTCATAGAAATCTAAATATTAATCAACTGAACATTAAATAGTATACTTTACTGAACAATCCACCGTGCAGCAGTGGTTGGAAAAAAGCCACTCTAAAATCTACAATGCTTTAACTAAACATACACCTTTCCCACACATATTCAGTTCTGACATCACCTAATTTCTTCAATTTCTTATTCCACTTGTCAGCTCTACAGTACTTCAAAAGGGGTTATCTCTACTTAAGATGCAACATCAGAACAGTTTACATTAATTTGCAGAATTTGTAATTCACAGAAACCTATTAGCACACTATAAAGATAACAGTACAGTTGCTAGTGTCACAGCTGTCCTTTATCTGTACTATTCATTTGAAAGGAACTCCCCAGCATCAGATGAGTCAGTTACTCTACAGTTTACTGACCTTTTCCTTCCAAGAAGCAGACTACTGCATATGAGTCAGTGTTACTAAAATGCACATTATAAAATTACTACGAAGCCTGTGTTATTTAAATCATAACAGTTCTATTGAAAAATCAATTAAATGCAAAATAAATCTACAAGTAAAAAAGGTTATGGTGATACTCATCATAAAATAGTTCCAATGCTAGATTGCCAAAGATCTATTTGTTCTCCTAGACCCTCACAAGGGATATATATTGAAAAACCCCAAAACTCAATAACTTAAAAGATTTCCTTAGGATTAAAAACTTGCACAGCCAGTCCTCAGTTGTCACTCATACAACTACACATACATAAAAATCCACAAGCAACCCTGATCTTCTTGCTTTAGCATACAAAATATACATCTTATTTACTTTAGATACCGGTAGTTCAGAATGAGGCATTCTAGTGGCAAAACACCAGGACAGTTTAACTTCCAAAGCCTCAGCACCAGGACAACAAATTAAACTCTTTCAACTAGTCCGTTCAGGTTTTCATCCTCCACATAGCATCCAAGTTTTGGACAGAAACAGAAAATGCATACTGTACTCCACAGAAGAATTAATAAGCATCTTTAACATAAATGCTAGGTCACTTCTAATTACACCTTATTGCAATGGAAGTTTCAGCTGGCCACTGCACATATTTTTCAATATCTCAATAGAAACATATAAAGAAATAGATGCAGAATGAAACTGCACAGAAATACTGATCCCAGAGACTTTAATGTGGGTGCCAGGGTTTGTGTGTAAATACACATGTATGTGCACATGTTAAAAAAACCTCAGGCACAGCGAATGCGAGCAGAGGAATGACATCTTCAGTACTCCGGCTAGGCAGGCATAAGCAGTCAAGGGGTACCTGTGGGTTGATCTTTACACACACTTTCCCATCAGTTTGCTTGAAGACAAGCAATTAAGCACTCTCGCAGGAATTTCAACACCTGTTTAACTTCTGTTGATTTTATCTAGGAGCCTTCTTTTATAAATACACACATGAAATTTTGCAGTATTTTCCCTTGAGAGTTCAAGTTCTCCAAAAAATGCCACTAACTTTTGTGACTGAGCACCTTAGGTTATTTCGTCTCAAATTGTAATATATTGTCTTCTGGTGAAGAATAATTGCATGCTCAGCAAAATAATCTACATTAGTGAAGGTTCTTGAGCACTCTGCAATATCAAAACCAGCACAGCCTCCATACCCAGTAAGCTTATTTGGTTCATCTACTAGTTTTTCTACTTTACAGTTGGATATACTTCTGGAAAAAGGCTGTGACATCGGGGTCATGATGCTTGGGGGCCTGGAAAAGGGGAAAGACAGCCTCTGATGATGGAACTTCTATTTGTTGACCTCCACTCGGTCCATTTAAAGACCTGGCCCTCTCCTCCCCACGTCAGATTTAAACACTGTTAACTCTTGGATTCCATTATGTCCGTAGCAATGACGATCGTTGGTTTTCCCTTAAAATACAGGCCCTGGGTTGTTTCTACAGAGCTTCTGTCCAGGTCAGCAGTTTATTTTAACTGGGTAACACAGACAGCTTTTTTCACATGCATCACAAAGTAGACCTAAGCTACAGCTAGCAAGTGTGTGCCATATTTATTGAAGTTACTTTCTACTTAATGGTGCTTTTGACTACTTTCTCTATTACTCAGTGGTTCAAATCATCACAGTAAGCCAATAAACTGTTTTAATGGTAACATTCGGCATATCCATCTTCATAAAGACCATCTTTGCTCTCAAGCCGGCAGTTCAACACATGCAAACTCAGGACCCATACTAAGACATCCAGCAATGGAATCTCCCCCATTTAGTAACTGCATTCATGCAGGAGAGAGAGTTTATATTTCTTTCCTTCCTCAAATTTTCCAATAGGAAATACAAGTCCTCACTTATTTCAAGCCTCCTCGTACAGAAATATATCTACAGAAGCAGTAATATGGCACAGGTCACATTATGAATCTTATGGATTTCATTGTGACAGCCACCAGGCTCTAAAATGAAGGAGTCAAGAGTACTCACAGTAATACCAGCATATACTGCTCCAGGCCAAAACCAGCTTGCTCTTCTCTTGGAATATATTCTGTGGAATTGCTTATTCAGGCTTATTCAGAGAAACTATTTCTAGCTAGATGTTACTGAGCATTGCAATAAAACTGTAAAACTGGGCCTTGCTTTGTCCTTTTTTCCTCTCCAGCTATCACTTTGCAGTTCAGAACACAAGAAGAAAGTAATGATGGCAAAGAAACCTAAGCCACCACACTCCATTCATCAGAAACAAGAGACTGCAGAGTCCAGAGCTATAAGGGAACGGCATGGAGGGAAGACTGCCTCCGGCCCTGCATTCTACCGCTCTCCAGGTTAAAAGGATCCTGCTACAAGCATACCTGCTGTTAATCTGCTTGAAAGCAGAGAATGTTCAACAAGGTTTATCAAATGATAGTGTAAGCATTACTATTATAGCTAAAGAAAAAAATATTCACTATATCCTCCAGAGATAGGTCATCCAAACTTGTAGTTAAACTTCTAAGATCAGGATTAAATACCAGTATCACAGAAGTGGAAAGGATAGGTTCTTATTAAGATGGTATTTTGTGGTTTCTATTAAAACAATAAATATTTTAATGCAACTTAAAATAATCCTGTGCCCATATACCTCCTTTTTACTTTATTTTCTTTTTTCAAAATTCAAATCATTAGGAAAATTACAATGACAGCAATCAACATACATCAACAGACATCATTCAAGTTATTGCTTGAATAACCATTCTAAGCCAACACAGAAAGAATTTTCACCGTCATATTAAACTTTGAAAATACTAATATTGGTATTCCTCAATGCAGTTAGTGTTGGTATAGGTTCTCCTGCATAAATGTAAAAAAATAAATTATGGGGTTTTTTTGCATATATGTATGTGTATGTATTTATACACACACACACTTAAGAGTGTTGCCCACTCTTCCTTAACCTGGAGTAAGTGGTGAAAACTCAAAAGACTATAAAAGCAGCTCAGATAAACAGGTACATGCACTAATAACAACCGGTACATGCACTCCATTAACAATAATGAAGAAACTTCTGTTTCAGCCTCAAACACAGCAGAATGAGTTGTTACCTTAAATTTCAACACTAAATATTAACATAGTAAGTCAACTGCAGTAAAACTACAACGACCAAGACCTTAGAAAAAAACCAAATACATACATACCTTCACTACAAAATGGTCTTTTGATGCCAGAGAAATTCACAGTCTCATGCAGCGTTTTCTCCTCTTGACAGTATTCACAGTATGTAACTATGCAGTGTAGTTTCTTATAATCATCAGAACATGCTCTGCTGCAGAACTGATACACTTTGTTCTAAATGCAAAGTTGCAAAGCGTCATGAACAGGGCTGACAGATAACATCATAAGAACTGGAGAGTGCAACTTCAAATAATAGTTTGCTGTTAAGATACAGCTTTAACATGCAAACAGAAGTGCAAGCACACAATTAGCTTAAGATTTCTAATGGTAAAAATTAACAACTCTCACTCAAGCTGACAGTGAGTGCTACAAATACTCATAATTTTATATGAAAATGCTCAACAGAAAATCTGTCCATCAATCTTAGCATATCCTCTTCAGGTACTTCTCTCAGTTAACACAGAAGTGTAACAATGGTCTATCACATCTACAGTAATACAATAACTGAAGATGAAAGCAGATTTCAAACTTAGAGCTGACGTGAGAAATTACATTTTTCTTTAAATTCCAGATGCTTTTTTATTTGTTATTTATGAAGAAAGATTTCTTTTATCCATACTGAAGTTAAATTATATTCTACAGAACCAGGTAGATTTTAAATTTTTTTTTTTAAGCTTCAATACCTTATAAAATAGCTATATACAAAAATTGTATTGTAGTTAAAGGTTTAAACTTTTAAACACTCCATCATTCTAAAAATAACACCAAAAATCCCCTTACCTCCCATTCCAGTACTTCTGGCTTTGAACAAAAAGAACTTTTGCAATAATTACATTTCAACTGAATATCACTGGGAGAGACAAACTGACCATTTGTTGAAGACTGCACACTAAGAGTCTGAAAAACATAAATATACATACACATCACTAAAAATAAAGTTACTTTTTTTTTTTGCTATTAAGCCTATAGTGTTTGAGAATTTGTGAGCTTATAAACAAACTCAGGAGCATTTCTGGCAAAAGCACATGAGGTTAGTCTTTTCACTTGTCATCACAGGTTTTCAAATCTTGAATTTTTACCTTTGTTTCCACTGTAATTACTTTAGGTCATATTTTTTAACTTTACCTTTCCAATGCCTGTTATTTAAGTGTAAATGCAAAAAAAAAAAACCCCACAAAAATACAAACCACACAACCAGTCTCCCAAAACTGAATATCTGTTAATCACAAAACATATATTTTCAGATCCATACACTTCACAGCTTGCCTTATTTTGGTCACAGAAGTTCAGAGAAAGACCTACAAACAAATATTTTCAAATCCAAACCTCACCAAGGCAGATTATCAACACCTTACTGAAGCATACCACTTGAAAATACAAATACTGAAGGAGAAGGCCTTCCGTGAAAAACCCTGCATTTACTCAGATTAAGAGAAAACTAGCTAATAGTCCTAGCTGCCCTCAATCATCACGGCCAAAAGATGCAATCATTCAAACAGCCAGCCCCTAAATAATTAAGGGTTTTCACACTGAGAAAAATACAACAGATTGCACGTGTAGGTATGGAAATTTAATTCTGTAACTGAATAATTCACTTCATGCATTTCTGACACAATCAGTAGATAGAGAACTCAATTTTACATCATCTGTCTTCCAGTAGGTCTTATATGACTATAGGACATAGTCTTCAGCACTTTCCCCAGATGAAGCAACAACTATTGGTGTATTACACATGCTATACTCAAGACAAAATTTGAACCAGTAGTGATCAGAGTCACTTGAAGAATCCAGGGGACAAATTTCTAACACCCATCTTCTCAACAAACTTTCCCACACTGTTTGCAACAAGATAAACGTATTTAAAGATGACAAGTTCTCTTCAGACAGATTTATTACTACCTCTCCACCTCTTTAACAGTGAAAATGTAGAATATTTCTGCCACAGGACACTTTGCTTTAGACTGTCATGGTACTAAGGGTTCACCTACACTAAAAAAAAAAACCCCATAAAAATTTGTGATGACGCTGGTTACTGATATAAGCCCCCACATAAGCAGACCAGTACTGCTGAGTGCTAGCTAGTATCGGTATCATTTTATGCAGATGCGCTAATTCTGTATCAGGAGTTTGCAGACATTAAGTAGTCATGCACGTTTCCCAGTCACGGTCAGGACCTGAGAATGAAATGCCACATACTGCAGAAAAGATGCCACCTTTATCACAATGGTCCATTGTCCTGTAACAACTTTAACAGCGTCTGATGCCCACATACAGTATTATCATATTTCTCCCACTATATCCAGCAAACGTCCCTGCGGCTGAGAGAGGTTTGCTAGACTTTGGCTGCTCTGAACAGGTAGCTGAAGACTCATGCTAGCATGGGAGCCACAAAGGCATTTTAAAAGTTCAAGGTCCAGTCTGCACATTTCTGCATTTGCAAACACCATGCTCAACATGTGCTGCCATATGGGTTATGTAAACACAATGGAAGTCCTAGAAATTCTGGTTGAAAACAAAAAGAAATCAAGAAGCAAGTATACCCACCACCTCCAGTTCAGGAATGAAGGAAGTACTAAAGAACATGTGACAACCTGTACAGAAACACTGAAGACTGAGGGAGGAACAAAGACGGAATATATTCAGCACTCATCAAATGAAAAGTGAACATATTTTTTGAACATATTTTTTGATGTCTGCAATTACCTTTAAATATGGGATCAAAACACCCTATTGTGAAGGCTACAAGTTAAAAGTAAACCATGGGTTTTTTTGTTGTTCTCTGATGCATGGCATCATTAGCTTCTTTTATTTTTTTCCCAACTGTTTGTTGTGGTAGAAATTCAGGCCCTACCTAAGTCATGGGGGCTGGTAACTGAACAATAACAAAAGCTAGAGAAGTGAGAACAACGGAGTTTGAGATTGCTTAAAGTTAAAACTTGTGTTAAATAATATTTACACCTAACTATAGATAAAAACCTCAAAAATTAAGCCTTACTGCTTCTAAAACAAAACCAATTTTTTTGTCAAACACTCTTAAAATGAACTATTTTCCTACAGAAATCAGTAACAAACTGAATTCATATTTCTGAAACTAAACCAAGCAGAATACAGTTGTAAAAAACCAACAGTTAATCACAACATGACTTTGTACGCCTCCTTAAAGTTTCTATTATCCTGCTTACAACTAAGGTCTGCTTCTGTATAGTGTTTTAATGAGTCGAGATGACATGCACATAAGTATTCTCATCACCTTGCTTTGCCTTTAACTTACAAGATGCTTAGAATAGAGAGTATCTTTAGGAATTACTTGGGAGCATTATTATGCACACAGAACAATGCAGCAAAAAAGATCATAAATTCATTAAAATCTTTCACAGGTCACCCCCAACAGCAAGTTTTTATCAATATTGTGCTTTATCAAAAGTATCTTTGAAACCATAAATAAATATAATGTGCTCTTTTGAATGTCTTAAATTCAGTCAAAAAATAGTTATGTTTAATCTGAGCTTTCTTGAGCCTGCCCTGAACAACAAGAGCATGCGAAGTTCAAGCAAAACAAAAAATCATTGTAAAGCCCTTTTCATCCTCCAATGCAACCACCTCAAACTGCTCTAAGCTGCCAAATTACAAACGAACAGTAGGCAGACACAGCCTAGGACTCTTCTGAGAAGACCAGCACAGTAGCACAGCTTCTGCCCTGCCCCTGCAGTATAAACAATAGACTGATTATCCTTGCTCACAGCAACACAAAATCAAATTGTGGAATCACTTCTATATATAAATGTATATGTGGAAGGGCTAGCATGCAAACAGACTGTGGCCAGTACTTTCACAAGTTGAGAAAAAAATAACCTTGAAAGAATTAAGTTGTTCTTAACCTGAAAAAGAGAAGCAAATACGTATGAGGAATCTTTTACATACGGTCATCCACTAGGACTGTTCCACAAGCAAAATCAAGGCCACTAAACAGGGAAAGAACCAAATGTTCCTCCTTATATTCATGCACATACAGACCTCCCAGCCTCAGCATGGAAGCCTCAATTGTTTTTATTATGATCAAATTTGGAAAAGTATTTCTGTGACAAGCATGCCAAGCTCCCTCCATGCTTCTCACCGCAATGTACTCCCTTTTTCCAAATATATGTATAGGTGTGTGTAGCAGATAGAGAAATGTAAGGTGTATAATGAAGAACACTTAGAGACACAGGCACCATAATGATGGTGAAAGACAACGCAACATTAGTGAATATGCAGTGAGTAACCTGCTAAAAACCACAGTACTTATAATTCTTAAACATACTGGTCCTACAACTCTCCAGATGCATCCATAAATTGAAAAAAACCCCAAAACATAGCTTTAGCACAAGGCTTTTTTTTTTTTTACCTTTACATAGACTCATGTTTTGCAAGATAGCTTGTACTTTAAGACACTTGTAAATTGCTATAAGACACTTATACAGTTGCTAACTTTGGGAAGACACCTGTACTACAGCCTCCATGTTAACAATAAATAAATAAGCAGTTTATTTTTCCTTAAGAGACAAGTTCAGAGCAAGATCTTCAACTGACCCAGTAAAGACACTGATAGCAAAACTACCTTAAAACAATACAACTTTGGAACAGTTCTGTCCTTAACTCTGCAATAACATTCTCCAAGACAGAGCATGAAAGGAGACAAGATACCGTCACACTATTGTACCACCAACTACCAAACAAAAATCACATCAAGCAGGCTATTTTCCCTCTTTTACCTTCTTCTTGCAAGGATGAATACTCTTGCAAGCTGTCTGCACAAAGGGAAATATAGATATGGACATAAATTGCACAACAAGCAGCTCAACTGAATCTTCCAAATACTTTAATACATTAAAACAACAGCTAGCTAGGAACAAAAGGTTATTTGTAAGATAAAATTACAATCAACTGTAAAGTACTGTAAACAAATTGTGAATTTAAATATTTCAACCTATTCATAAACCAAAAGGACTAAAATTTTTGCAGAAGTGAAACAAAGACCTGAAAGAGCAGTTATTCTGTTCTGAGAAGGGTAACCCCTAACAAAGGAAAACACAGCAAGAACAGGCACAGTAAGAAAAAGGGATTAACGTAATTCCAGAAAATTAAAACAAGAGTTATATGCATCAGTAAACGGTGAAAAATATGGAGCACCACAGTAAATCTGCCATTTTTTTCAAAAGCTCATTGCAGAAATCATTGCAATTGACCAAATGGGTTAAACCATTTTCTCAATTTAGGTTCAATCCCTTATGTGTCACTTAAGTATAAAAAAGTCTGAAGGGAAGAACACTTGGAGTCCAGTGCTCACATTGTGGTATACCATCCTTTCCATCTAAATACTAAGTGAACAAACAAAGCTGTTCTCATACAATCAACTCTTATCTAACGGTGAACACCTTTTACTCTTCTAGACAGTAAATGTATGAAAACTATCAAAAGTTAATCTGATAGAGACGTTTGAGCAAACTAACTGCAAGGAAGTGACTGCCTACTCGGTCTTTACTGAGAACTCACAGACTGTATGGCTGCTCTAATTAAACTCCACTCCAACACTAAAGAGACAGAACTACGTGTAGCACTGAAACTGCAACAGAAGCATCAGTGAGGTGTTGGTAAGATCAGAAACCCGCAACCAGCATCAACTGATCCAGCAGTTACACTCCATAATGTTGCTTAATGTTGGCTCATCTGCAAATCCAAGGCGGCCCAGGCTCTATTTCACATTCACTAGCTTTATTTTCCTCACTCAAATAGCAGAAAGGTTTTGTTCTGAGAGCTCTTGGAGCTGCAATCAATTGTAAGACCATGTAGAATAAAATAGATGGCGAATGAGTTTGCAAGAAGTATTACAGATTTGCCATTACATACCAATAATCTGCATCTATTTTGTTAATCAGTTCCATTGACAGACATCTACTAAGTTGGTCAGGATGGAAGCAAAGAACAGGGCTACATGATGGAGGTCCTATCCAGGGCATATTAAGGAAGCAATTAAGAGATGGATTTGCTTCCCAGTTGACAGAAAACATCAAAGTTCAATGACAAATGGGAAAACCCTGTACAGGTGTAACTGTTCAACAACACATGAAGAGGCAATTGACAATTATATAGTCTACATCTGGGAAAACTGGTTTTACATTCAAAAATTGAAACATTTTCCTTAAAAATGTTCTTTGATCACCCAGAGATTAATCACTACAAACACATTTTACATATGCTTTAACCTTAAGTCATATTAAAAAGATTACATTTTCAACAAGCATAGCAGCCTCTTCCAGTGTGCTTATCATTAGGCTTGCAACACTCTGGTTTCTGGATGCAATTTCAATGGCTAGTTTCATCCATTAATGTTCTAATGGCTTAGGCTCTAACCTTTCACTTCAGAGACACTCACTATTCTCCATAACACACCTTCTTTAGTACAATACTCAACATGAGAATTTTGTTACTGTATTTAGTATAGAAGAGATGAAACTTGTTGATCTTCAGTGCAAAACAGCAAGGTTCATCTCCATAAAGAGGCTGGGGTGGTAAAAATAAGATGAGCAGGGATACTGCTTTGTGTTTTCTTGCAGTATCAAGGAGAAATGGGTTGTTATTATCCAATTTTATAAGTTTAAGATAGCAGCTACTGTTATTATTACAAAACAGTACTTTGATCAAAGAAATTGTTATCAGCCAGAAACATCTATGTTAATTATAATTCATAAACATGTATACATAAGCAAGTTAGTTTAATATGCAAATACTTCAACACAAACACAGGTACACAAATATTTAGGGAGGAAAAGATTTAACACAACAGCTAACCTGAAATTTAGCTACACAACTGGAACTGCAAAAGTTGTATACTTTTCCATCAGGCATTGTGGCTTGATATTGAGGTAAAGAGTTTCGTTTACAAAAGTGGCAAATAATTCCCATACCTAAAAGAAAAACGTAGTTTACAAACAAAATTAACACAAAATAGTAGTGCAAAAAAAAAAAAATACTGGATTACCAGTCAGCTCTTCCCACCATTTCAATGTAAAAAGCTAAGATTTGTCCGTGTTCCAGTCAGCTTCTACAAGTCACATAAAACAAAAGAAATTGCAGAGGTTTTACTGAAATCTTCCATTGAAGATCAGCACTAAATACAAAACTGCACCTTCTTCTATAAAATTCACTACAGCATTTTCAACTGAGTTTGCTGAATGGAGATCTACGTCTGCTTTGCATACTGAAGAACGTGTCTTGAGTTATTTACGAGTTCCTTTCACCCAAATTAAAAACTTTGCCTAGAGAATATCCATATACATTATAACTACCTCTAACCTTCTACAGTTGTTGCTTGAGGAGATAAAATGGGGTGGGGCTGGATCACAAACAAGAGAATACTACTTCATTTGCACGAAAATTGCACTACCATTCTGTGACACACCAGAGCACATTACATCTCAAGTTTTTTTCCCAGGAAGCCTTAAGACAGTTTAAAACTGTTTCCGACATCAAGCAAAAAGGCCAGTGGGGAAAACAACTCCTCATGGGTCCACTTACTAGCACTGAATATAAGATGATTTTTTTTTTTTAAGTTTTAAAACCTATGGAGTCACACCTGCACAGATGAATTCTAAAACAAAACAACCCACCCCCGGTGTTCAAACTTAAAAAAAAGTCTACTCTTATCAGTGATGAAAATCCATCATCCTTTTCACTTACTTTGTGATTTTGCATATTTTGATTTGTGTGTGCTTATGCATGCAGTTGAGCAGTATGGCTCCATATATCCATTAGGTCCTATGCACTGAGTCATGTCAAAAAACCTGCACTGAGCTCTGCAGCCAGTACAAGATGTTAATTTGCCATATTTCTAAAATACAAAACAAAGCAAAACAATGCATTAGTTAAAACTATGTTTGGCTTTTGGTTTTAAATTATGGTATAACAAACAGAGGACAACTTATTTATTTACTTCTTCAATTTGTTTCCCTATCAGAACCTTGCGAAATTAATTTACTCTCATGATCATCCTCCCAACAATATTCAGCATTATGGTTGGGTCTCTTACTCCTGGGGGGAAGCTGGCTAAAACTAAACTTCTGTGTAAAGATAAAAACCAGACACATGTCCCTCAAAAAAACCCAACCAACCAACCAACAAACCATCCCAAGCCCCACCATCTGCAAATTGTGAACTGCGATAAGAGTATACAGCAAGTTGTGCTGAGCTGGAAAGTTTGAAACAACTCTGTTCCTCTCTCCTTGTTGATGGGACAATGGTTGTAAGAAAAGAAACAGGAGTATGGCACAGTAAAGATGAAAGACAAATAATGGTGCTAAACTTTGAAAAAAAATTGTACTCTCCAAATTATAACATCCTTAATACTATCAAGTATGAGTTAGGCATAGCAGTTTTTTGCTAAGGGCACTGTTGGGAGAACCTCTAACTTCTCAGCTCTCCCAGTTCCAGTCCTCCAGGCAGGAGAAACACACTGGAGTTCCTATGCTCCTCCCTGGATGCAGTGAGGAACCGTGACTCCATGAACCTGACAACAGATTCAATTTTTATGTCTCTCAACAGAACAGTCAATCCATCAGCAGTTTTCCACAGAAGGGAACAAATGTTGTATAAAGCAGAGAAAGATCACACCAAGCAGAAATATCAATGACACAGTCAACACACAAAATCAATAGTTCTGATGTGTTACAAGTATTACATATTTCAGTGTTAGGCAAATATCTCAAGCACCATGAAGTCTCAGAAAAAAAAGTCTAGACACCTTTCCTGCCCATATAAACAGTATCATGGTTTCGACAGTGACCACAGAGAATTCCTGATTTCAACAGCAGTAAGTCTCCTATCAGACAGACACTCTCCTTATTGAGTATTAGAAAATACCCTACTGACACTAAGGCACCTAAGATTTCTTCCCTTCTGTTGAAAAATGATTTTGGCACTACCTTTCCCTCTTTCACTGTTCTCAAGGGCTGAAGGGGGAAGGAAAGGCAAAGCATGTCTCATAGGTGCTTCACGTTGTTCAGAGTAACAGAAGGTTCAGTGGATATCTTTGTTCTTCCTATCTTTGACTACCTACATTTGAGAACTAGTTAAATCCAGTATTACAGAGACAGAAACAGTTTTATAACATGAATTATCTTCCCCATATTAAAAACATGTACATGAAAACGTACAAATACGCACGCCTCTGCCACAAATTGGGTGTAGAACCTTGCAGAGACCAGCAACATTTCAAAATACCAAACAGCTTCACAATTTCCACATGCTTCCTTCAGGAAACCTTTGCTGTGGATTTCCTCCCCCCAAAAAAAGACATCAAGCTTCTACCTAGAGGAGGGTATTTGATACAACTCCAGGATCCTTCCTTCTTATTTTTTTTTCTGTTTGCCTTTAAAAATGTTACACATCACCTAATAATCCTCCTAATCAGTCACAATATTGACAAAATGCATACTAAGTATCAAGACCAAAATGCAGCAATTACACTGTTTAAGGAATTGGAACTATTCTGCTAGTATATGTTCATCTCCTCTGATAGGCTAATAGGCAAAAGCGGGGCATCAAGAATACTTCCAAGTTACGTTACCAGTGAGAATCAGGTCATAATTTACACAGGACTTGACTTCCTGGAACAAGCTTTATGGAAAACCAACATCAAAAAATCTGCATGCACTAATAGCCTTAGTAGCTCTAGAATAAACCAAAATGCACATCTGGAAGCACCAATGCAAATATGCTGACAAACAGCTTAACCAAGAGTGTTCAGGAACAGGTAAATTAAGCTTTCACAAGTTCTAGGTCTGAAAGAAAAATCAAAAACTGAGGCCATGATGACTTCAAGAGACAGCAAGATAAAAATACAGATTATAGTAATTTATAGTAAGCTGATCAGTGTATAATCAGAAAGGATTCATCGTGTCAACAGATTATATGTTTCAACAAAAAACCCTTGCAAGTAGAAACAGCTTTTGCTAACCAGCATCTCAAATATCTAATTATTTAACTGATGTCAAGAAAGGATCATGCACATGAAGTACAGTGCAGCAGCACATCCATCACTTCCGAATTTCAAGAATCTATTTAGAGTACTGGAGTTGTTTACTGATTTCACCCTAGATCTTTCAGACTTAAAAGCAACAAGAAGAATCTTGACTAATATCTAGTAGTAATCTAGCAAACCTAGATCTAAATTATCAAGAGTAAAATGGACATGAACTTCCAAAAAAAATATCAAGGATGCAGAAGATTCTGTGGGTAAAAACAAAAGCATAACAGAAAAGCTCTCACTTTATTCTTGTCACAGCAACTAAGAAGAGTGAGCATTAGAAATTTCAACATGTTACACAAGTGAAGGAGATGGGACACTGGTGAAGAAAAAAAAATTAAAAGGCCTGAAACCTCTTCAAATTTATTGCTCCCAAAACCTTGTAATCATCTTCTCCTTTAAGTTGAACTTTTTTTCCTGCATTTTTATTATTCTTGCCAACACTCCCAAACTTGTAAGCTTGACTATTAAAACTATTCAAAACCCAAGAAGTACAAAAAACGATGACAGCATATCTGAAAGTATTCATCCATCAGCATTATACAGGTGCCTCACTTTTCAAGTAGTCTAACTCAAAGTCTTCCTCCGTTGACAATATCAACACAGAGCCTTGTACTGTACTATCCCATGTTTTTGGATAGCCATAATGCAAACCAAGAATTCTCTTGCTTCCAAGTGTCAAATTCCCAGAGAAGACTCTCTTCTCAAGGTTCTCAAGTCACATACATTTCTACTCTCACATTCATCACGTTATCTTTCATCTTTAAGGATCTGCAGTATTAATTTCATTCTGTAGAAAAAGTAACATTTGGGAATCCTTTTCCTAGAAATATCCTTCTAGCTTGAATAAACAAACAGAAGATTCACTAAAACTAAGGAGAATTACAGTAATACACAGAGTCAAAAAACATTCTTATGAGGTAAGGTTTTTTGCCCTGGAGTCAAGATAACTTAAGAGGATAGTGACAGAACCAAAAATAGTACAAATCAGGGCACTGTGGATCTACTGTTCAGTGTCTTTTTTAATATTAACAACTATGGGAGATCAGACGAATATCAACAGAAGTTTCAAAACAAACAAACAAACAGGAAGCAGCTCTTCACATAACGAACAGCTGTTCAGAAGAACTTCTTACTGAAGAGTGTCATAGATGGAAAAAACTGCTTATATGTGTTCACAGAGAGACTGGAAAAGCACTTAAAGAGATTAATCAAAAAATAGCATACAGGAACATTGCACAAAGTTCAAGAGACCCCTGACCTCTAGAGTCAGAAACTAAGAGAATGCTCAGGGAAAATATCCCAAGTGCCTGCCCTATTCTTACTCTTCCCTGCATGCCCTGCTTACATGCACTGCAGGCGTCTCTATCCCTGATCTGAACCAGAACAGCTGTTCTCATCTTCTTACTACAGATTTCTCTCCTTAATCAAATATTTTAACCATCCTCAAGGCAAAGTGGATGTTCATAAAAGAAATTAAGAAAAACGTAAAGCTCCGTCAACGTTTGTATTTCCTGGTCAGGAGACAAAAGAATGAACTTCTCTAAAGAATGAACTTCTCTAGTAGAGAGAAAAACAGAACAAAGAACACCAAACTCTTCATTACTGACCAAGTGAAAAAAAAAATATACAAAAATTCCCGACTCTTTATTTTAAACATCACTGCTTCATTCTCTGTTTCAGAAGTATAGAATCACAGAATAATGTAGATGGGAGGGGACCTCCAGAGGTCAAGTGCAACCTCCTGGTCAAAGCAGGTCCAGAGCTGGTTGCTCAGGATCTTGTCCAGTCAAACCTGAGCATCTCCAAGGATGAGCATTCCAAAATCTCTCTGGAGGATTTCACCACCCTCACAGAAAAGCAGATTTTCCTTCTATCTAAACCAAGTTTCCCCTTAAGTTGTGTCTGTTGCGTCTCATCCTTCCCCCATGCACTTCTTTGAAGAGTCCAATTTAAGTGTCTTCTCTACACCCTCCCATTACAGAACCAATCTCCCTTTAGCCTTCTCAAGGCTGAACAAACTCCGGTCTCCCATATATATCATGTGCTCCAGCCCACATCATCTTGTTAGCTCTCCACTGAACTTGCATCAGTATGTCAACACCTTTCATCCTGTGGAATTCAAAACTGGACACAGTGCTCCAGATGCAGTCTCAGAAGTACAGAAGGATGGGGAGTGGGGCATGGAAATATTTTTGCTTGACCTGCTGGCTACCTCTTGCTAACATAGCAATAGGTTGCCCAGAGAGGCTGTGGAGTCCCCATCTTTGGGTATATTCAAAACTCAAATGGACACGGTCCTGGATGACCTGCTCCGTATGACCCTGCATGAGCAGGGGGGCAGACAAGATGATTTCCAGAGGTTCCTTCCAACATCAAGTATTCCATGATACAACCCAGGATACAACTGGCCATCTTTGCTGCAAGGCCACACTTTTAACTCCTGTTGAGCTTGTTACCCACCAGGACACCCAAGTCTTTTTCTTCAAAGCTGTTTTCTTGGCAGTTATCTTCCATTCCAGATGAACTACTGGCTTCACCTTGCGTTCTGCATGATACCTCAACGAGAGGCAAAAGTGATTATAGACAAAAACCTGCACATTCAAATTAGTCTCAGTTTCAAGATGGAATTAACTCAGAACCAGTCCACAAGGGAAAGTAGCAAGTATTTTCCTTCTATGCATCACTTACGGCAAATTAAAATCTACAGTGTCCTATGAAAATATACACAAGTTTAAGGACTGCACTTTTAAGGAAAAATTTAACCAAAACTCTGCTATCAAATTAGTAAAGAAAATTTTATAAATTAGATTACTAAGTACAAAAAAATAAAGTTAATCCAGAGGCCAAACTTCTAGAGAATAATGGGCCAGAGCCCTGTGAAGGAAAGCCTGGTGCAAAGTAGTCTGACTATTCCTCTCCCTCACTGTTCCACCTAGATTCTGCATTGAGATGGCCTGATTTTAGCTAGATCCCATTGCACATTTGACCTCTTCGAAAGCATAAAGTCTAAGGTAAATGCAAAAGCCTGAATATTCTTCTGTTCCTATTACATTTGACGCTAAACTCACTAATTCTCTCATGACTTGTTTGTATACACTATTAGAGACTTAATGCTAGAATTCAGGTCTACTTCATGACAGGTATCTCACTGCAGGTAACTGAGAAAAGACATATTATAAAACACTTCATGCAATTGAAAATTATTATGAGTTACTAGTTCTATATACATTTCAAATCTTCATTCTGTCCACTAGGACCGTGCTGAACTCAAACTGGCACCTACAAAAGTGGCTATCAAGATGCAAGACAAAACAGATGAATGGGATATATTCCAGAAGCAGAAGTACTGTTGCAACAGAAACACAAATTCCTGGACATAAGATAATTTACTTGAAGAGTCTGTGAGGAATTTTTATTCTTTCCGTTATCAGCAACAATCACTTCAGAATGAATCCTGATCTTCCTTTACATCTTACTGAAAGGATCACGAAAGCTGACGTCTAAAGCTCTTCTTGCATACATTCTACTAAGAAGAAAGATCAAGCCCCAAAATAAACACCAGACTAATACTGTATGTAATTTCATGCTATTTTAGAAGTAAGCTTCACTTCTGTTGGCAACTGAAACTAGAGAAAAGTCTCTGTTCTTGAACTTTCTGGCTCTAAGAGTATTTCAATAACGCTTATTAGTGCCTTCCATCTAAGCATCTATGCTACAGATTTATATTCTTGACTGAAAAAAAAACACTATGATCTCCTCCACATGCCTTCAGAAGGACAGAGAGCAGGATGAAGAACACCAGAATACCAGCTGATTGCTACAGCACTATGTAGCAGCCCAAAGATCTTTTCCACTTCAAGGAAATGCTTTGCAATTAAACTCATATGGTCCATGGTAAAATGGACTGGTACACACTTCTCAATTCAGGCAAACTTCTCTCTCGTAGCTTTACAGAGTAGTAGTTTTGGATCAGAAATAAGATAAATACGGGGAGAGCTTTTAGAAAATAATATTCTGGGACAGAAACACAGTCAACCTGTGTTCAAATAGAAAGGTAAAGGAGAAAGAAGACAGAAATTTTCTCTGAGTAGAAAAGAAGAGATATTCACTACATGGAATTCTGTGATAAGAGATCCATTAGTAAGGCAATTGAGAAAACAGCAGCTAAACTACTTCGGATCTGTTTGAAAGGATGGTCTGGATGGATCCAGAAGCAACACGCAGGTCTAAGAAAAGAACCAGATGTCAGCAGAATCTGTAACAGCAAAGAAAGAAGAAACTGTATTATTTATTCAGTCTTCTGAAATATTGCACCCAAATAATCTTCCCCCAAGAATAACAACTGTAAACTCTTCCCTGCTCCAACAAAAGAGATCAAGATTAGTAAAACCTCAAAAGCATTTGCCCAAGTCTTAAGAGTAAAAGCTGAAGTAATTTCTCGAACACCAAGGGATTTGTATTTACGTCCATCAGCTGAACTCTGCAAACAGACAAATCAATAACTTGCCCACTAACTGTTCTTTGGCATCTCCAGCTACCAGTGCTCCCTCTTTTTGAGTTTTGTTCCCTCTCTTACCTTCATGCCTTCAGGAAAAGCAGAGATGAAAATCCCTTCTTCCGTTGCTTCAAAAAGCAAGTTACTTTTACATTAACTGAATGTTTCAGCTGTTTCTGTTCTGCCTTTTCTCACTTTTCCCCTTTCTCCCTTTTCCCCTCAATCCTGTCCAGTTATTCCAGGTGCAGCAGTGCATGGATGCGGTTATATCCATCCTACCTCTGATAGCTAGTCACATCAACTCCTTACTTCCTCCTCCTAAGAATTTCCTGTGTTCCCACACAATTCTGACTGCTGTTAAGTACTTTCACTCAGAACTACAAAGCTGTTTTAACATTTCTAATGTACCTATCTCACCCTATCTTCTAAAATATCAACAAAATAACATCCTGAACACTTACTACAAATTATAGTCAGGTACCTAAGGAAGCTGATTATACAGTTTTTATTGAAGTGCAGCAAATTCTCCAGCTGAAGATAGACATTTGAAGCAGAAATGGCAAAATAAATGGCTCCCAAAACAGGAGTAAATACAGGCAGAAGAAAAGGTAGAACAGGACAGTTTCTAGAAGACTTGATTTGCATCAGAGATGCAAGAAACTGGAGGCATAAATACCAAGAGGCCTCAAAAAAACCCCCACACCACTAAGCAGGAAGAAGGGGGAACTGATTATTTCTCGGTTGATAAAGATTTCTACCATTAAATCACAGTAGATGAAGTAAAAAATTTGCAGAAGCATACATAGTATCACACATCAGTATTATCACAGATTACTTAATACCAAACTAAGTATTACCTGAAGCGGGACAGAAGTGGTTTACCGTATGAATAGATTCCACTATTAAACCACAGTTTGAACTGGCTGAAACCACAGAACTTCTAAAGAGACGTGACCAGAAATTTAAAAAATAAATATTGAAAAGTCAGTATTTCTAATAATTCAATGTAAAGGAGCCGTTCAACTCTGACAATTACTGTTTTTGGTCAACAGTATTTACTCTCGAAACAGACATTTGGAAACAGCAGGAAGCAGCAGATTTTGTAGTTAATGGTACTATCAAAAGAAAAAGAAAGACAGATCTGTCTTAATAGCAAAGAACAGGAAAAAAAAAACCAGACATGGCATGGGAGAAGACAAAGTTGAAAACCCTATATGCTTCCACTGAAATACTATGTGACATGACGTTCTAGCAGAGTGTTCAGTGAGATTTAAACCAGTGCTTACACATGGTGAGACTAAATACAAACTCTACATAAGCAATGAATCCTAAGCTGCAGAATTTATATGCATATTATTGTATACAGTGAAGGCTCCTAAACCCTGGCTCACAGATAAAGCAGATTAAATTAGTTTTAAGAGAGTTTCAGAAAAACAGTTGTTCAGCAAGAAGCAGAATCCAACACAGGGAAGCACAACTGCCTAGGCTGGGTTTTCCTACTGCATATAAGTGAACAGCTTAAAGGGATGGCATAGCCTGGTTAGTCTTGAATCAGGTCCAGTAGCAAGTCTCCATCTAATCGAGGAAGTCAGTCAAATGCACTTTTATTCAGTACTGATGGAAAATTTTCACTACATGAAAAGACACTGCAAGCATCCTCTCCAACTAGGAAAACACTCATTTGGCTTGCATTCACCTGGTACTCACTTCACTCCAGAGCTACTAAGAGGCCTATGAGGAAACAGCTAGAGCTCTCCCCCTTTTTTGACAGCACATGAAGACCATAACTTTTAAGAAGCACCCAAAGCAAGTGAATCCCAGGTCATATTCCAACAAGAAGAATTTTAGTTAAGGAAACAAAGCAAAAAAAAAGGAACATTTTAAAATAGTAAAGCATTAAATGCAGAATGGCAGAATCAAGAGCACTGTGGACTGATCAGGCCAGTAAGCAAATCAGTTAAAGACCATATTTTTAAAAGTAGACACAGACTCAGCTTTCTCTTTGTTGAACTGCTGAAAATGAAAAGGTATGGTTGGTTGCACAAGCCAAGTCACAGACTTCACTTATTCCTTAGAACAAGGTTGTCAAGCCTGTACCCAAATCTAGCAAACCAGGATACAAACAATATCTGACATTTTATCTGAATTGTCAGAGTGATTGCCTTTTTGCAGGATGGATTTTACAGTTGTTATTTTTTAAAAAGCTTGACTTGCAAGCTTGACTTGCACTTAGCTGTCTTCATGAATGGCTGTGTGCCATCAGAAAATTACCACGCTCTTGTATATAACCACAGTGAGCATCAGTTAGGCTATGTCTATTTAAGTGGTTTTTTTAAAAATTCTTACAGCATTTATTAATCTATTTGTTTTTCATAGCTTTTTTCAGTATGAAAGAAACCTAAGCTCTAATTACTTTTGTTTTAGGTAAGAAAGAACAGCCATCACCTCTCAGAAAAGCAAAACACAGGATGCAATATTCAAGATTATCTGTGTCTCTCTTTTTAAAGCAGGATCTGAAACTGCTATGTAAAAAGCTAAGAGCATCCATCAGCTTGAAAGGTGACTTAGGCCCTGCAGAAAAAAACTTACTCCCCATCCCAGGAATAACATTGTTTCTTACTCCCACCAACACTCTAAAAGCAGAGGGAAGAAACCTTTTGTAGCTGATGGACTATTTGCACTCAGAATGTAGCAATTCCAAGAGCCTCAGTAATTTTTATTACCCATAATTTTAATTTCTCAATCCAGGAAGAAAAAATGTCCATGATAAAAGTTATTGAAAATTAATTGTTCAAAACAGTGTAATATTTATTAAAAAAATAGGGATGAAGTATATAGATAGGTACAAGTAATAATCAGTTTCATTTATTACTACTACAATTGTATAGCATATTGATAGGTGTATGACATTTACAAGAGAAACTGCTTAATACAAAGCTCATACCAGTAAGACCTATGTATTTTACAACTGCTTGTAAGAAAACATTTGCTAAAAGTGTTATGTGACACAAAATAATCAGTTGTACAACACAATGCTGTAATCAGATGATACATCAACTTTTCCTATATTATTGACTCCATTAAGTTTATTTCAGTATGTAACAGCAACTCTCCCATACTCTCTCCTTCACCGATTCTCCTTTTAAAGCAAAAATCCAATCCAAAAGATCAAAGAAAACACTGTTATGACTGAACAAAGCAACCTCCAATTCACCAGTTGTGGCCCAATTACTTGCCAGTGACATTTTCCAAAGTCTAAATTCCTTTTTAAAAAACAGAATTCCTTGAAAACATTCAGTTCAGAAAAATCTTAATGCAAACAGAAGTTTAAACCTGAATAAATCCTGCTAGACAACTAAATATTCTCAAATAATTGTGTCCTGAAGAACTTTGACACCTACAACATACACTAAAAAAAACCCCCTTCATTTTATAGTTTGAGTTTATCTTAATATCAAAAATACCCCAAAACCCCCAAACTCCAGAAATATTTGAAACCTATCAGTTAAGAATTACACTTAACCACCACTCCAAACCAGATGCACTTAAGCACTTGAATTAAGCTTCTTACGGCCTATTATAGTTCCCCAGTACCAAATATTTCCACAAATGAATTAAGAACTTGTTTGGATGAAGTCTGCTGTCAGACCTGAATGCACCAAAATAACGTGTCTCAATTTAAAAGGTTATCTTAAGGATCCTCACAATAATGCACAGTTTCTGACACTACTTGCGAAGATTCCTGGTTCTGCAAACTGGTCCTCCTCCCCAAATCACACCAAAACATACAACTTACTACCCATATCCTTCTCATTCTCAAATACACATCTAAACACAAAATACAACAATATCTGAACAAGAGTACAGTCTATAATGAGAGTTAAGTACAGATTTATCATTCGACCTCTCAAAATTCCACGTTCGTTTCATAATTCCATGTGCAGTGCATGTTATACTGGTTGTGTGGGAATGTCTCAAGTTCAAAGTTAATCTCATGCCTTTTTGTTTCGCCGAGACACAGTATTCAACGTTTCTTCAAGTCTTTCCATGGCTTCTGGGCATGCCTATGTTTTTAGTATCTTGGAAACCTATCCTGTCCCTTTTCGTACAGCTGTGACAAAAGAATAACGCTTATGTTACGTTTTCAGTTACGCTGTTTACATACGCACGTTTCCAGATTTGCTGTTTGCACATTGCATATATACAAGAAGAGCCATCCCCAAAAGCATCAAAACTGAACGTCCAAAGAGAAAATACAAACATACATGATGCAACATTGAAGAACTTAAAAAACATTCAGCGCTGCACTCCCTTTTCTCTTGGATCATTCTTTTCTTAAAAATGGAAAAAGATGAAGAAAGAACCCAAAACAAAGTGCAGCACTGGGGCCACCCACATATTCATGTGTGAACTTCAAAATTAGATAAAGAAATTTCTTGCTAGTAAAATAGTACTTCTGTTATTTCATAACACTATACCTATGTACCAAGCAAAAATACCCAAACAAAAAAAAAAAAAAATCCCCAAACTGCATATCCTCCCCCAAAATATTGAATACTTCAGAGTTATTTATTATTTTCAGATTCTATTATACCATAAATACTGTGATTAACATTTAAACCTTCCAGCCAGCATTAGCAACAGTTCAGAGCTAAGCTGGCTCAGTAATATGTAAAAGACATCAGCATCAGATTTCCTGATTTGGAATTTTTAACCACAACAATTATTACTATCTTAACAGTCTTAAGAACAACTAAAAAATAAACCAAGTATAAAAAATGAAAGCACAAAATTTAACACATGGAAGGATGAAAGTAACTGTAATTTTGAAACCTTATGCTGTACGGTGAAGGAGATTAGACATAGTGCAGGTACACAGCCAATGCATAATCAGTTAGAGCGTTCTCACAGCGATGTCCAATCTGTATGCTCTGCACATTTTTGAATGTTTTGATTGCATACAAGTGAGCTTTTATATCTAAAAAAGAACATCACTGAAGGACCAGTAAGCCTGTGTGTCAGGCTTGCTATTAATATATTCGTGAGACACTCATTAGAAAGAAATAGAAATTATTAACAGAAAGTTTAATTTGAATTATATTTTAATGATAGGTATTGTAGCAACATCAAAATAAGCAAGTAGTAAAGTCCATTCTGGCTAGTTTACCTCCACTGGCATTAATTTAAGTTTTAGAAGTCTTTTTTACTTAAGACTTCAAAGGAGAAGTAAAACCATGCTATGAATAACAGGATAAATTTAAGGAGTATTAATGTTTATTTAATTCGAACTTATAGGTAAAGAAGTAATTACCTGCTTGTATTCACCAAGGCAGTTCTGACAGCAGAATCTTTTCTGCTGACCATCAACAATAAGAATATTGCTTCCAGCTCCTTTACTGGGCAAATACTCGCCACAATACTCACAGCAATTCATTATTAAACCATTTGCCATCCTGTATTTATTGAAGCAATGGTCACTGCACAGCTTATGAGTCATATTTTTAAAGCTAACTTCATGACGAATCTAAAAAATAAAAATAAAAAAATATTCTATCACCATACAAGCAGCAAGTTGCCTGAAACTACCAGAGTCTTACGTTCAAGCACAACAACTAAAAACAGGCTGTACTAGCTCTCTATTTAAGAACAGAGATGCTTGAAATGACCATGAAACATAGAAACTGAAATGGGTGTCCCTGTTGTCTCCAAAGTTCTAGAAAAAAATCTTGGACCCATTTGCTGTTGTACCCTAGAAGCAAAGATCACAGGGAAGGATGTAATAATTGCATATTAGAGCAGGAAGTCAATTTATGCAATTTTATAAAATAATCAATTTGCAGGCTAACAACAAGGCACATAAAGACTGGCCAGATACATGTGCCATGTGAAGTAGTAGCCTGAACTATGGTGAGCCCAGTAATGGCCTCAAGAGTAGCTTAATACATTCACCAGAATTTAAAATTATTCATTTTCTACATATGTCTAAAAGCATTTGCATAATCTTTCAAAACATACAGTTGAAAAGTAGGCAATACAGTAAACCATTACTTTTTTCAACAGCAATTCTTCTATGTAAGAAATTTAGGTTACAATTGCCCAATAAAACTGTTGACAGTAGCTACAAGGTATCAGCAAAAAGCACTTCAAGTTTCTGAAACAAAAATCAAATATTAAGCCCTTTGAATTCTTTCTTCCTTCAGTTGTTCTTCATTAATATAAAGCCTGTATATCTTAATATCTTACTGCATATGAAAATATTGAATCAGACTTTAAATTTCCTTATTTTCAGTTCTTCTATTTCAGAATGTAATTAATATTGCCATTACTGAGGAAGGTAAGAGAAAAAACAGTCAACCAGACCTCAGTTAGTTTACCACAGATAGTGCATCTTGACTTATTCAAAGCTCCTTTTGAGGGATTCTGTTTATCTTCATAGAAGGATAAACAAGATGTACTGCAAAACTCCTGGAAAGACTCACTTGAATCAACTTGAGCAACAATGGTACCTTTCATTGTTGTTATATCTCTGAAAGAACAAAAAAAAAAATCTTTGTGTATAAATACAAATATACATTTTTAGACAAGAACACGTTACATCCATTCTTCCATTTGATGTTTACATTTCAAACCGGTTTTGTTGGGTATACAGTTGTTAGTCACACGGCAAACAATAAATTTAATAATATTTTTACAACTACTGTAAGTAATGCAAGCACAATGTCTCTCCTGTGTAAAAGCCTACTTTTTTGCTTGGACTGGAGTTATTTTTTTCCCCCATTAGATTATTCTAGAACTAAGTGACGTTAATGCACCATTAGGTGCCAGTTGTGGCAAACCCAGCCCTTTTGCAACTTAACACAAAAGGTATCATTGAGTTTCATATGAAAAATTCAGATTTACAGTAAAAGGTAAGAAATGGTCTTTATTTGTATAGAACTCCACCATTTCCAGTATTAATCCCAGAATAAGATGTGAGGAAGAGAGGTTGTCTTCTCATAAATACAACTAAAAAGCTTAAAACTCTACTGCAAACTTGCCTAGAAGTTTTATAACTTAAAATTTTAAAAAGTTAATGTTCAGGTTCCAAAGTACCTGAACAGATCATGCAGTTGCCTATGAAACTGAACCAATTTAATGCATCAAACCAAATAAGCAACCATCAATCAAATTAATTTGAAGTAGAGCAAACCCTCCTCTAACCAAAGTGTTTATCATAGAAGTTAATTCTAGGCTTCCTTGATCTTCAATTGTATGCTGCACACACTGCAAATTTAGCCAAGTCGCTAACACCATGCTTGTCAGTGCACCTTTGTAGTCCGGTGTCCCAAACTTCTAGGGTCATTTCTAAGGCAGTTTCACTCTTAGTCCCAAACTACCACATACCATAAATCAGAAGCTGTAAGGAGAAGAAATAAAAGACCCCCCCCCCCCCCCCCGCCTTTTGCCCTCTAAGTAAAAAAACTATTATTGACATTCAGGAAATGCTATTGGGCAGAATAAATAAAAAGTTGACTGGGCACGTCTGGACCTACATAGACACCAAAACGATCTCCAGCTGGAAAAGACATGCCCCAGACACTCACACCTAGGAGCCCTAAAACCAGGATGAGTGGAAAACATTGCAAAAATGGTGTATGCTTCCCTTGACAGACTCCCTTGAAAATAAACTAGTACCACCCCTGGATATTAACACTTGCCTTCTTTCATCAAAGGAGAGTCAACAGATTCAGGCTTGCCCTTTGGCAAGCTAGTAAAGATTTGTGTTGGGGAGTGTTAAGAGCTTCTGTTCTGCAAAACAAAACCAGAGCTCCTGCCCCAAGGAGCTTACAGTTTCTGGCTAGATTCAACCAGGACTTACAAACACTATTAACTTATATCAAAGCACTTATTAACTTATCAAAGGACACAAGCGTGAAGTCAAAAAGAGCAACACAAGTCAATAAAAATTATAAACACTAAGGACAACATCAGATATTTCCTGTACTTTCCTTCTTATAATAATTCCTATGCCATTTATGTAGTTACAAAAGTTCAGAAGAGTGCTGGAAAAGTGGTTTACAACAAAATATGTAAGAATTCTGACTCTTCAGATGGGGTTATACAATTTTTTTTTTTGAAGTTATTGTAGACTTCACTTTTTCCAGCTAAAGTAATCTACATATTTACAGATAAATCTGAGTATTACCTCTGAAAGTTCCCTTATCCTTTCACTGAACTGCAATCTGACAATATTATGCCTGCTTTAGGAAGAAAAAAACAAAACCAAATAGGGAGCAAAGAGTACCTCGTTTCCTACCAGCAGGTAGCAAAAATTTGGCAATAAAGCAAAAAAGCTGGAAAATATGGCTTTGTTGTGAAGCCCAAAGAGGAACAATTTCATGCACATACTGCTTTCTATTTAAAACTGCTATTGAGTAAGCAACTGCATACTAGAAGAGCGAAGACCACCACCACCTCAAAAACTCCCAAAGGTGACTTCATAGAGGTTCTCTAGAAATCTAAACAATTGTAAGTAACTCCAAAAGCTAAGTGTCAGGTATTTTCTTCACCTTTTCATTTAGGGCAGTTTTGTATGTAGTCTCCTAAAATACACAGATAAGCATCTCCAAAGTTGCCGGAGAGCACATATTTAGCCATGAATTTTCAAGATTTCAGTCAGAAATAAAAAGATTTGTCTAATCTTCACTTTTATATATAAAGGAGCTAGCTGAAAATGGTAGCCACTAGATTACTTCTGGGGACAAAAAAAGGCGTATAAACACATACAAGCCAACAGAAAGAGTACAGAGTGCTTTTAATTAGCTCTGTAGGGGTGAGAGAATTTGAGTTTTTACACGTTTTTAAAAAAAAGCTAAAATGTTAAATCTGCTAGGTTTTCAGTGTACCAAGGTATAAATACACGGGATACCAATACTCTCTATAGTTTACTTTTACCAAGTCTCAAGGAAAAAGAAAACAAAAATCAGTGTTTATGTCTGAATATAAGCCATTAATCCACCACACTACATACTGAAGTAACTTTTTCACTAGTTTAAATCTGTGACTGAACAAAGACCACCCTCTCCAAAACATACATTAACAAAGGCAGTCTTTACTGCAAGCTTTCTTTAGTTCAGCAAGAATTCATAATTTAACCAATGTCACTGCAGGGTGTACTGGATTGAAACTGAAAAAAATATAAAAACGTGCAAGTACCTCAGGAATCAGTACGCTGAATGAGAAAGACAGTACAGCTATTTTGTACACCTATCACTACAGCAGTACAATTACGGAATTCTCTTTGGTAATTTTTAGTTTGGGAGAAAGTTAAACATTACAAGTCAAACCTAACCAATAATTTAGAATAAGCCATTTCCAGATATGCTTGTCACTCCCTCTGTACTGTCCTCTTAAGGTATCTTCCACTTCAAAAGTTCCCATTGTTGCCCTTAACGATGGGGAAGTCTAAGGCTTCTCCTCTCCTCACATTAACAGTGGAGGAGCTCCCAAATTTCTTCCAGCTTCTTGCAAGTATCAGCTTCTCCTCCTTTTAAAGCCTCTTGATTTTATCTTTTCAGCTATCAAAATGCTTTCTATACAACACATGGTCCACTTTTTTTTCATAAAGGACTTTAGACATAAATGATACATCTTGTCACAGGATGTATTATAACTTGGACACCTTGTTTTAAAAAAAAATAATCAGTATTTTTTAGCATGTTTGCTTTCATAGAAACAATCTGCTATACTCTGAATTCAAAAGCTTTGTTATAGCAGACAGTGAATTCAACATTTCCAAGCAATATTGAAGCGACACTCTATAGAGTACTTGTATAGTCAGATTTTATATCATTAATGGAACAATTCTCATACATGCATGAGAATCCAAGTATTACTGGATTCAGCTGCTAATATGAAAAAAAAAAAAAATCTCTTACTTTCTGCACATAACACAAAGTTTCTTTGGAGTGGGTTTGTGTGAGAACGATGAGAGGCAGGTAGTAGAACAAAAAAGGTGAGCTGATCCTTTTCGCTGATATGCAGTCTGTCCCTTTTGTAAAGGCTTTTTGCAGTTTGCACATGTGACTTTAACCTGTTTAGAAGGCTGCTGCTGGGCAGAAGGCTGGAAAATCTGTTTAGGAAGTGATGCTACAGGTGACAAGGAATCCATGCCTGGTTGCTTCTGATTCCTAGGGAAGGAAGCTGACTGGGATATCCAAGAATCTTCAAGACAAAAAAGTCCAAACAAACATAAAAGTGAACAGACACATATATAGAATGATATTCACAGATATATGATCATAAAATCATTCTTCTGTTGGACCTGACAACAGAAGAAAGACAGGATTTTAGAAATTCAGGTTTAAAGTAAAATGCTGTTTGATGGTATCACTCTCCACTGTTACAAAGCTTCAGAACATGAACAAATTTCAGGATGGTCTAATCCTACATCTAGTGACAAGTTTTACAGACCTCAATTCACTTGCACTAGGTTTGCAAACTGGTAATTTTACCTTCAGGCAAACAAAACTGCAATTATCAACTGCAATAAAGAAAGGGAGACACTAACAGAGAACACGAAATTTCTAAACTAAGCTTTATAAACTCTGCAAATTGCTAAGAACATGAAATCTTATGTGTGCGGTGTCAGTGATAAACCCTAGAGTTGGGCTTCCCCATACCAGTTTCCTAGTTTATCCTGCAGCCAGAGAACTATATTGCAGTTAGAATGAAGCACAGTGGCTCCACATCTGCATCTATGTCATTGATTCCTATTAGAGTTCTTGTTTTTCTCACTAACTTTTTCAGTGCAATAATACCACTTAATGTGCAAACAGGCAAAGTCATAAGAGTTCCAGGTCTTCCTCAGTAGAAATCAGTGAACCTAGAAAATAATATTTAATTAAATTTAATTTAATTAAATTCTGGCAGTACACAAATCCATGTCCCTGTGTTGCAGACTCCACTAGCCTTCCATGTGTATTATTTTCACATGCAAATACCACAGCCATAAAAAAAATCATATATATGTACACTTCGAAATACATCTTTCATAGCTATTTGTAAACTTATTTTTTTCCTCCCTTCTGGGTGAGTCATCTTCAACAAGTCCCTAAAACAACTCCAAGCCACTGGTTCTGTCTCTCTGAACTCAATCTGTTTCAATACTGCTATGGTCCCATCCTGTCAGACTTCATACCAGCAAAATTCTGGTGTGTCTCTGTTAATCACACCAAAAAAAAAAAGTTCATTAGTTTAAGGCAAAGTACATGCTGATTTTTTTTTTAAGATGTGCTTTCCCCAAGAAAAACAAAGGCACCACTTGAAGGTAAAAAATGCTTTAAGTTCTCATCCATGACTACTTGACCATCTGTAATAACACAACAATCATAACCTGTGTGTAAGAGATCAACTAGCAATAGTGGGAGTGTTGGCTTTAAAAGATTAAGAACTGAATTTCTAAATTATTCAGTGAGATATCCAGACTATAAAACTTCGCAGCTTTCAACTTCAGAAGTCAAATTTTGAAATCAGTTTCAAGATTAACACAAAAACCCCACCACCTAACATCCGACTTAAAGCTTACCTTCATACTGCCATTTCCATTACACAGTATAAAAGGTATTAATACTTTACAAAAGTACTTTTGGTAATATATGACCAAATTTGGTAATATACGACCAAACAACTGTGTTACTTAAATATTCATTGAAAAACAGGTAAAAAACACGTTTTAATGAGCATATGATCAAATTAAGAAATTGTGCATAAACAAGGGACTAATGCACCTAGATTCTACCCATTTAGAATTTTCCTTTCAAAATGACCCTAACTAGTTTGAAGTTAAACCTGTAGCAGAAGTGCTAACTTGGATTTTTCCCCCACTTCTAGCCTAACAGGACAGAAGAGTACCAGTATATGTTGGAATTTGGGTTTTAATTGGGTTGGGTTTTAATGAAGGGTTTTAATTGCTTATGTGAGAGCTTAAATTCTGTAGAATAGCAATTCCAGAACACTATTAATGGCTGCTCCATTTTCTTTTTAGCAATACCTACCTACTTGCTAAAGCAGGAGACAATATACTACTATTTACACCAAGATATCGAACAAAATCAGCCAATTCAAACTAACTAATATCATTATCATATAAATATGTATTATCAGAGGCAATTAAACAGCAATTATGAAGTGTGTATAACTTACTGTAACAATATGCGAGTCCACAAGTAACCTGGATCTCGTTTTGTTAAGGGTTGTAAATACCAAGAATTGCTCAGTATGCAATGAATTATGACAGCTAGCTACTTACAACTTAAGATCAGACTTTTAAATTCAGGTTTTTTGCTTGTCAAATTATATTCAGATGTCAAGACAACAGGTCGGTAAAATAATATTTAAATAACTTTGATGTATTATATAGTCATAGAACTGCACAAAAAAAGGTACAAAGTTACATAGATGCACTAACGTTTGTGTCAATTAAATGAGTACACTTACATCATAAAGCAAGCTCTGCTTTAGTTACAAATTCTTATGTCTCAAAACATCTGAAAGTATCACTAACTGCTAAACTGGGATAGTTTACCTACCTAACACATTATGTCATTGAGCATATTTTATTCTGGAGTCACAGCGAAAGCTGTGATAGCGATGAAGGGAACCATGATCTTCTATATGAATTAAGCTAAAAAACCAAGCAGTGCCACTGAAAAAATATTTTAATCAAACATTCCATTATTTGTTTTTGGCTTCTAAGGAAATGTTCAGAACTGCAACTTACCAGGATTATGATGAGTCACAGATTCTCCGTTTTGAAATACATCTCCAGCCACATTCATTCTACCAGGATTGAAAGGTCCTACACCAGTCTTGGTCTGTGAAGTCAAAGATGGGGTGTATGTTTGCATATTAACACCAAAATTACTTGACTGCAGTCCGTTATATAAATCTCCCAAGTTGGCAATCTGCAGTGATGTTACATGGGTAATCACTAAGTTCATGTCACGCCCTTCAGCATTTTCTAAATGACCATCACGCACAGAGCTCATAGCACCTGTTTCTAATGTAGTAACATTAGCAATCTGAATTTCAGAGTCTGGTTCTGTGGTTATACCACTGTTACCTATTCCTGAATTTACCTTACTTCTCGAAAAACTGGAAGCTGAGAATTCCGTATCGTTGGTTCTATTTTTACACTCTGGAAGTCTTCGTTCATTCAAACTGGAAGCATTCTTCTCTTGTCCCTGATTTGTTTCAATGTCTTCTTCATCATCAATAATAATAGTTTCACTTATACTCCCCTTTTGAGAATTTAAGTCTTTTGGAGGAGGAAGCATTTTGCAATCATTCCCTTGAAGTTCTTCATTTTTTGATGATGTAAATGCAGTGTTCCTTTGATCTGCTATCAGTGACATAGAATTTTGTGGAGGCTGTATAGGTTCAATAAAAACTACATCATCGTCATCTTCTATAGGCAAGTTTTGGAATTTATTAGGTCTAGAAACTAAAGAACTTGGTGGACCTCCAAACGTATTTCCTACATTTGCAAGACCTGCTGCCATGGTGGTATTCCCTAATAGACCAGGAGTATGTTCAGACAGTTCTAATCCTGCCGGAGGACTCGTGTCCATTCCAGTTCTGCTGTTTAAAGAAAAACATAAAGCAAGAAAAAACATGCCCAAATTCAGAAAAAGATATAGCTTTCCAATAACAGCTCTTAAAAATCACTACAGAATTAAAAGCTCCAGCTTTTATTTTTTTTTTAACATAATCTCAGGAAGAAAAGTTTCTCTATGCCCATCTTTGAATGCCTTAACATTCAATTACATTCTAATCCTATAACAGCAAAAAAATACTCGCAGTACTAACATTTCCCACATGATAGCTATACATCATTATGTTTAGCAATACATACATGTATACACAGGAAATATGATTTTTGATGGTATTTATTACATGGTCCTGATTTCTCAGTCCCTCTCCCACCCACGTATGCACACAATGATCCTGTAACACCACTTCTGCTAGACTGCAAAGCAAGATCAAAAGCTAGGCATGCAGAAAGACAATTTGAATTTCTATTAAATTTCATTTCTATTAGAAATGTTAGAGTTTCAATATCAATAAATTCATACAATGAAAGACTGAAGCACATACCCAAGCCAAAATTTTTTTTTAAAAAAAAAAAAAAAAAATTTGCACATTACTAACTTCAAAATTCATCTGATTTTTTCCCCAACCCCACACTGCCACGGCTCCCTAGTTGGCCCCATTATAACTGGAACCAGAAGTGTATCGGATTTGTGCAGCAGCCTTTTGGTAGCAGAGGAAGGGCTACAGAGATGGCTCCTGTGAGAAGCTGCAAGCTAAAGAGATATGGAACTGCCGCAGATATACTGAGCAGTGTAAGGTGCACAGCAGCCTCTCATTTCTAGCCACTGCCAGAAGCAGTTCATTTCAGGTCCTGAATTACTACCTCATGTTCCGTTGCAGCCTTCAACAACTTTATCTCTCTTAACAGCAAGAGATGCTTCTTCAGGCTCCTTCCCAACAGCTGCTTTGCCTGGGGGTTTCTGTTTGCTTTTAGTAATTGTTCAGTTTGGGGAATCTGTTGTTTATAATTGTCAATTCTAGCATGCATTAAAAAAAATACAAAAGGCAACCTGGGCATACAATTTCTGTACCTGTAATTCCAACCAAGTATATAATTGGTGGTAAAGGACCTAAAATCTCTCAAAAAATCTGTACTAAAAATCAGTAAGGTAAATTGATCTTGATATACACAACCAGAAAAGTACAGACATAATTACATAATAATTTGGGTATGTCTTGCACTGATGTGTGACATCACTGAGCTTTTGTGAAGGCTAGAAGCAGTTTTCTGTGCTTTTTTATAAACCCATTATAAAGGAGGGTAAATGGAGGAAGTAGAAATATCCTGCTCATCAATACTTACCCATCCAGAAATCCACTGCAATCTGTTTACCTTAATAAGTTGCTCCAAGAGCTCTTATTTTCTTTCCTCTAGGGAACTTGATCTTCTTGTATCAACTTCCTGCCCTCCACAAAAGCAGTGTGTTCTGAAACAGGGTTAAAACAAACATTAGATATCCAAAACAGTTTAATCTCAAACTTCTTCTACCAACTGTGCTCACTAAACCAACTTCCTTCTAAATATACAGTTTAAGTTCAAAACTGACTTTTAGCACTATCATCCTACAATGCTAGAGAGAGAATGTCAGTCTATACAGTCATTGCTGTGAGTAAAGCAGCAACAGTACTGTTCATTCTAGATTTTCCACTCTGTCACATCACATTTCCAGAATCCTTTGACGTTTTATAGGTAGACAGAAAAAAAATACAACGTTTGGCAAGACACAGACAGACATAATTGTAATTAAGTAATCAAACACTAGAATTAAAAAGTATATCTGTAATAGCATATTAAGGAAAGAAACAGTTCAAGTAAACTGAGCTATTGAGAAAATAAACCTTAGCAGTTACATTTCTTTGCTTTTTATCACATCAACCTCCTTGATGCTTGTAGCAGAATACATTATGCTAAAATTAAGATGCAGCAAAAAGAAAACTACAGAACTTACACTATAAATCAGTTTTACAATGCAATATAAACCTTACCATGTGAAAATTATTAGCAATGTATGTATGCACTGCAGTGATACTTTGCACAGGTTTGGGCATCCATAGGTTATATTAACATATGTGAACATTCACGAGAGACTGAAAATGTTTAAAGTTCAAGCCTATATTTATTCTTCAGGTTTTGTAAGAGTTACTAGGCTTCCCAGACTTGGCAGCATTTTTAAAATAAAGTAACAACTTCTGTAGTTATCTACTGTTTGAGGACAGCCCTTAAAAACCCCAGACAGGAAAGAGGCCCAGAGGAATAAAGCTCAAATACTCTTCTATGCATTTACAACATCATTCAAGCCCTCTTGTCCATTAACTGAGCTGGAGCAGGGTGCAGCATTGGAAGAAGGACCAAACAGCAAAGCTGTGAACCAGATTAATTCCTTCATACGTTAGCCTTACAGCCAAATGCCATTATGTAATAGCATTTGAACTGCAATGAACGTAACATTCAACTGGCATGAAAGAGGTTTTCTTACCAAAAAAAAATTGTGTTATCAATGCAGTTGGCTTGCACCTCCCTGGAAATCAGTTACACTGAAGATTAATTTAATCCAATATTCTCTTTTACCTATCTTCATTTTTCCCTCTAGGGTTGAAAAAATCAAAGTTTGACTGCCCTACATCTCTGCTTTTGCTGAAAATAATTCATTCAGTTCACTGATTCTTAAAGTTTCCCAGGTTTATCCCACGTATTTTCTTTCTCTACAAGGACAAAAGCATCACAAGCACATAAAGATTTTAATAAAGTTTTAAATATACCAAACAGGTAGGAGCAAAGAAGAAATTACACTATGCCAAGACTTTACCTTCAGGCCTGACTCAAACCTTTGCTATTCCTACTTCTACAGATCCTTAGCAGACAGACAGACTAGGGCCATATTACAGTACATGTACAGAATATGTAGCAAAGACCCAAAACTTATCTTTTTGCCTAAATACATTTATTTTTTTCCACAAAAGCTCTTAAAAATATTTTAATGACATGTATTAAGTATGACATAAAAATAAGTTTATGTGCTTAACTGTTAGTGTATCGTCATAAGTAAAATTCGCATATATTTTCTCACAATATCAGCTCTTACCCCTGCAAGACTCAGTAACAAAATTACCAAAAAAAAATTATTTTTTTTTTCAAAAATTTGTAAACTGAGGCAGCTTGTGTTCTAAAAATGCTAGCAGCATGGACAAACACAAAAACTACACAGGCAATGGCACAGTCAGTATTTCTAAGTTAACAACTGACAAAGAAGGAATGATCTACAGAATGAAAACAATAGGTTTAGAATGGGAAACTAGGAAAAATCTCACAGAGAAAAATGCTTAACAACAGAAATACAATTGCTAGAAACCTGTAAGATTTATAAGACTGATCACTGGATGAATCTCTGAGACTTTGAAAGAAACCAACAAAACATTCAGCTGCTGTTGTGCAGACTACAGGAAGACAGCAGACCAAAAAAACTGGCAAGACCTAGTCTGCAGAAAATGTTCATTCAATTCTGCTGCAAAATGAGTTCATGGCTTTGTGGTAGTGCACAGGCACCAACACTACAGCTGGTCGGAAAGAGAAGAACTACCAATATACAACAGTCCTTCCTGAACCAGGCTTTGTGTGTCCTCCTTTTAAACTAGGCTACATCACTCACCTATAAAAGTCTTAATGCTGAAATAAATTATAATCCCATAGCTACATTCAAGGCTTAATTGCTGGAAGACATAAAAGGCAAAACGTAGGCACTTCTCTAGAAGGATGGCAAATACTACAGCTTTTAGGACAGACAGCTAGGTAATGGTCCATAGGCCAAGTCTTAACTCCACTGTTGAAAAACTGTGTTTTACATTTATCATGAACTGCAGAAATTGAGGTGGAGTGTTTGTCTACCAAAAAAAAAAAAAAATTCAGCTCCACTTTAACAAAAGCAGAAAATGGAATTTGAAAGCCTTTACTAAGTGCTGTTATAACACCTGGGATGAAGGTGACAGAAGAGCAGAGTCATGACTTAGAGCAAAGCCACAAAAATCAAAAAGAGTAAATGAAATCCAGACAAAATTACAGTTCCACTAACACAGGGCACTTGAAACAGACATCCAAAGTAGGGCCAGCATGTGCAAGTGCTTCCCTATAAAGACTAGAAGCCTAAAAATAAAAAAGGAAAACTTGAAAGACTGCTTTTGAGAGAATATGTAACAGACATCTTCAAAAGTTCATGGATGAACAAAATTCAGGAGACAGTATTATACTGAGGTACAAACATAGGAACAAGAACAGAGTGATTGATTCACCTCAGTGAAGGAATACTGCTTTCTCCTAGGAAAGCACAGTATCCTCACTAACTTACTTACCTCAACAGGTACTGTGTTACATTTAAAGTTCACTTCCAAACTAGAATAAATAGCACATTAATGGTATACTATCAATCATTTCCACTCAACAGTGACAGCACATGTGAGATAAGAGGAATAAGTGAGACTGCAACATAATAACTGAAGACTTCAACTGATGTTGTGCAGACTACGGAAAGACAGCAGACCACAAAAAAAAAAAAAAAAAAAAAAAAGAAAACTTACAACCAACTGCAACCAGCTAGAAGACTAACAGGAGGAAAAACAACTCCTGGTCTAACTCTGAGCCACGCATTGTAGCTCAAGATGTAATTATCCAGATATTTAAACTCCCAGAGAAATAAAAAAAAAGAATTCACTACTTCAACATTTGACTTTGAATAGGAGAACAACGTAAATGTGAGAAACCCAGTTAAAAGGAAATTAAATGGAGCAGCTAGAAGAACAAAAAGCTTCTTGAGAGCATGAAAGCCTTACCACGTTAAGCATACAACCAATCTACAATGACCCGAGAACACCATGAAGACTACTATCAGGAAGTCTCTGAGCTAAAAGATGCTAGGATTGTACTAGGGGGAAGTTTCATGTACATTTGCCCTGTTCTTTGTCTTTAGCTAAGCATGATTCAAGAGAAGCTACTGAGCTATGTCAAAGCAAAGGTTTGTCTAAAACAGTAAAATTGTAATAAAGAAAAAGTACCCAAGAAGCCCGAACCACAGCAGAAAACACAGAGTAAATTCTTTGCATTGATGTTCAGTAAGGAAAAGATCAGGGAAGACCACATCTAAGCTCTCTTTCTAAGGGTCAAGTCACAGGAAAAATGTCATATCAAAGTGCTAATAGAAGAGGATTTTAGAATAAAATCACTAGGGCCATGTGGCATTCACTTAAGATTTCTAAAGACAGACAGAATTTTATATTTCAGTATCTGTAACCAATTACTTAAGCACAAGGTGATAACAATTACCCAGATAATTACAGACTATAGTCCTATCTCCATCACTAAACAGACTGATAGAAACTACAACAGAATAAATACACAAAAGAAAAAATAATATATGGATAAAGAATTATCATGGATTTTGCAAAGAAAAGGTAATGCCTCACAGGACTACCAGAGAGATCTTTTGAAGAGCTGACCAACTCCGAATTAACTGGTATATAGCACTTAAAGACTTCCAAAAGGCATTTAAACATATTCCTCACTAAAGACTGCAGTGGCAATTATCTATAATAAAGATTTGAGAAAGGGTCCTCTGGAAGATTTGTAATTATTTAAAGACAAAATATCATGTATTGTTTGCTGCTATCAAAATAAGGATAAATTACCAAGGGGGTTCCTAAATAAAATGATACAGGTCAACATACACAAACCAACTGGAAGAGACAGTAACTACCAAAGTGACAGTTTCCTAATCATACAAAATCATCCACAGCAGCTGAAAACAGAAACTGGCTGTAAAGAACTACAGAAGGATATCACAGTCCTGAGTGCTCAGACTGCATGGTAGGCAAAATCACTGCTGATAAATGCAAGGTAATGAACGCAAAGAGAAGGGTAGCTACATACATAGCAATTCCTCTGAAGTGGAAGTCTAAGATCCAAGTTGCAACTCTTTCAAATCAAATCTACTCAATCAACAGTAACCAAAGAGGAAAAACAATATAGAAGAAGAACCAAAGAACAATACAGAACACATTTGTCACTACATAAGCAAGACACTGGTGAACTATGTTTTTTATCACGAGATGTTCAGGTCACCCCCTTTTCAGAGAAAAGGAAAAACAGATGAGTTATGTGAACAATTTGTATTAAAGGAAAAGTCTTCTCATTGGAAAAGAAAGACAACTCAAGGAAGATGATAAATCTGCAAGAAAAAAAAAACACCTAGAAGATATATAGAGCTGTGCCCAGTGTCTTACAAAGGCACACAGTGAAATAATTAAATAGCTTTAGTAATCTACTGTGCAAGGAAGCATCTTCTTTTCTTCTTAATTGTGAGAGTCACTGTTGTAGAAGGCCAGAAATGCAACCAGTTCAAATAGGGATTGTGCAAACATGAAAACTAATGCACTTATGTCTGTTAAACATAGTGGTCCAAAGGCAACCCTGCTACAGCCAGTCAGCTGAGGAAAACCAGAATACACCTGCAGAAAAGTCATGCTATACTTGCCAAGTTTCTGTTATTAGACATCACTGTTGCAAGCAGGTTACTGGACTGCCTACTAACCTAGTACAGAAATTAATCTAACATAGTAGAGGAATAATAATAATCTTACTGTCACAACCCAACTAACCCGAAGGGTTATGCATTGGTAAAGGTTCATGCTGTCAAGGACACATCCAGGTCAGAGTAATACCCAGATTCCTCCAGAGCCATCCTAGTTGTTTAATGGGGGTGTATGTACAATACCAGACCCACACCCATATAACGATGTTTAAAAATAAGAGATAAAAGAGAAGTACCCACTGGGCCCAAACAGGTAGAGAATTAAACCAGTCAAGCCTCCAGTTTACCAATATATGTATATTTTATTAAGGATACAGATATTTGCTAATACTTGTTAGATTAGATCTAACAGAATTAAACTTATTCAAACATTCATGGATTAAGAAACTTATATACCTAATAGTAACGAGAACAATAATACAGATAACACTCATTATTACAATTAAGGCAGCTGGCAGTCATTCCTGGCCAGGAGGCTGTAACTGTGCTAGCAAGATCCTCAACTAGTTCTGTCATAAAATCAGCTTTATAAAGTTGCTTTACCTACATGCAATTACTAACAGCTGTGATCCAAAACCAAACCACAGGCAAAGCGTCCTTTTAACTACGTTTCCATACTCCGTGCATAGCAAAGTACTTGTATCAGCAATGTTTGCTTGCAGCACACCCTCCAGTCTCAGCTGCTAAGAGAAGGGGAGCAGAGGGAGGGATGGGACCAGTCACCACACTTACACAAGAAATGTCACTAGCCTCATGGAAGCTTTACCCACTTACCCAAAATCTGAATTTTGGCCTACGGCTGCCAGGCTGACTTCAGCTGGAGGATGGATGTCAACATTTCACCAAAATAATCAAGTGAGAGACTGATCTGAAAGCATCTCACTGTTCTGTGAGGCTATACAGTTCTAATGATCAGTTCCTGACCCTGACATTTCTTTGACCATAACATCATTTAATTTCTTATTTCAGCTACTTCCATGAGTTCCTATGCTTCCTTATTATAGAAAGTCACTTTTTATCACTTGATTTTTCATAGTCTGATGATCAAAAACTCAGTCTATTGTGAAGACTGCAGCTATCAAGAAGCTCTCTAGCTTAACAGTATGCTGTAATATCTTGCTACAACTCAGGAATGTTCATTCCCTGATGCACAACAACACATCCAGATGCAACCTGCATACCATGGCTTTCCTGGGGTATGAACCATCAACTGAACTCCAGTGGCTGAATGAGTGTATGCCACAGTTCACCCCAAAAGCAAGTACACCACTCCAATTAAAATCATAGGCAAGTAGCTGTTTTACACTGCAACTGAGGCAGCCTAATAGCCCAACTAGAGACACTTGTAAAGACAGAAAAACGCTGCAAAAGCGTAAGTAATACAACATTTTTAAAGCACTGCAATGTAAGCCAGTTTGAAGTTGAAACTGAATGCTGTTACTGCAGCCCAGTCTCAATTTGCATAGGGAATAATACACACCGTGTATGGACAGACACCTACCTATGTGAGTAGAACTCCATACTGGGGAGGGGAAACGTGTAGGGCCCTTCCACATCATCAGATATCAAATTCTTACTACAGGCAACCACACAATAAAACAGTTTTGTTGAACATTCTTACTATAAACATTCACCATTTCTTGTTTGGTGGGGTTTTCTTTGTTTTTGTTTTTGGTTTTTTTTTTTTCCTCCTTGTATCCTTTCTGAGGGTATCTCTTCACCAACCCTTGAATTTTATGCCCAGGTATGCCTCAGATATGTGGTGGCTCTGACTTACTGTCAACTTTTACATCTCTGACTTTAACAGAAGTTTCAATACTTTTGAAGGTCCACAGACTCATTTTGTCATGCTATCACATGGCACAGCTGCTTCTGCAACCACACACATCGCCAGACATAAGTTGATCCAGCTGACAGAAACTCTCCTGCTGGAATCCTTTTCCAGCCAGATCAGATCCTCAAAACAAAACAAAAAAAAAAATCTCTGTGAAGAGATAACTAAGTCACACTAACAGCTGTGACTGAACATAACAAGGTTGATGCCACAGCCCTGAATTTCAGTGTAAGGATCATTTTAGCAGCTAGAACAGTAGTGACAAGCTGATAGCCACAGACTAAACTGCACCACCCTGACAGCAATACTGTGTAAAACACAACAAAATGCACATGTGAACTGACAACAAAGCAAGCACTGACAGACTATTAAAACATGTGTATCCACTGGTCACAATCAGTAGGATACCTGAAATTTATAAGACTAAGCAAACCTAACATACTACATTAAGTCCACAATGACACAACTATTTCATCAGTCTACCATCTTCACACAAAAATCATGCCAGCAAGTTCAACATAAATACTTGCATACTTCAGGGTAAACTCAAGTGCAAGTACTCACAACACTCAAGTAAGACAAGGGTCTTCCTTAAAATACTATACAAGTTAATCATAAATATTAACCAAGAGTCTCGAAAACTTTCAACACTAATCCATAAATATATTTACATTGCTGTTTTTTCAGATCATATGTAAGAGCTTTCAGGAACAGGGTACTAATTTCAGGTCCACAAATCTAATCTATCCATTGTCCAAGAACCACAATTACAAAGGCCTGAGATTTTATTACTTCAGCCTAGAGACACTACTCCAGAATTTATTTTCCACTAGGTTTAGAGTTACTTCAAATTTTCTCTTTCCCCAGATTTTCAAAGTAGTTGTACAAATTGAGGAGATTAGCTTACTAAAAGTCATTACGTAACACTCAAAATACATTTGTCACACAAATTTCACGAAATTTAAGAGAAAAGCATGTGCACACAAAGACCTGTAATCCAGCAGAGACAGCAACTAAGAAGAATAAAAAGGCAAGATCTATGTAGTGAAAGAAATATTTTGAAGCAGTTGAGTCAGTAAATTTTGGGTTTACTCAAAAGAGAAACTATTTACACGCAAACGAAAGCTTACTGAAAATATGCAAACTTTGGTATCTCCTGAGCATCTCAGCTGCACTGCAGCCACCAGTGTTGCACGTGAACATTGACATCTGGTTTTCAACTGATGTCTCCAGAAACATTTGAATACCTTTACTCAATACAACCTCTTCCTTGGGTCTTCCACTGCTAAAAAACTGCTCCCCTGAATGCATGTACAGAATCAAAATTCAGTGTCAATCTCAAACTTGATTCTATTCAGAGTCAATCTTGAATGCAAGCATATCCACACCAAGTACCTATCATTTCCAAGACTACTCATAAGCGAATAGGGGAATAAGCAGCATTTGGCATAGCAATTCATTACAAATCAAAATCATCATAAGTCTTAGGGCAACCTACTGACATGTATCTCTCCACTTATACACACACCTTCAATGTATTTCATGGCTGTTTAATCATGAAAAGGTGCTGATCAGCAAGAACCCAGCACCGCTTCTAGCCTTAAAAGCTATTACATGCAATGCGATAAGACAGTAAATTTTATCTCTCTACTACTCATGCCGCAACATGCTGCTTAAGGATATCCTTTATTATAAATGGAACAGAAAGGTGAAACAAGACAAAGAACCAAAGGAGCCACAGAAGAAGTTATACTTAAATGCTTATCTATTACTTATATCCAAACACATATCTATTTCCAGGAAAGTAGGTAACACTAGACCATAGCAACAGACTTGAAAGATGACCTAAGTGGAAAGGGAGCAGTACAGTAACAGTAGAGAAACACTATGCTAAAGATATGAAAATAGGAAAAGGGCAAGTAAAACACTAAAAAGTAAATAGTAGAAAGTAGCCTTAATACAGAATGTAGAGGTCAAATTGTCATTTGATGTATCTTAATTTTAAAAAATGTAACAGTAGGAAAAAATACATACTGAATGGTTAGATCACAAGCAGATCTCAGAACAGTAAAATTATTTAGATGTCTGGACTGGGAATGGAATATAGGCCACTGATAAATGTCAGTGGGTCACAGCACACATTACAAAAACATGCCTTACTCTTGCTCCATTGGGACCAATGAAGATTAGTTGAGAATTCAAATCTATGAAGTCCCTAGCTTTTGCTAGCATTCAAGAAATTACATAGAGATAGCAATACACAAAACGTATAATCCTTTTAAAACAGCTTTTAATTATTACAGGTTCTAGGAAGCCAGGTTGGAAGTACTCCGTTAACAGATGTTTTACAGCAAATGCCACAAATTTATCATAGATACTAATAAGAAAAGGTTCTATAACTAAGCAAATTTCTATTTCTCTTTTATAAGAGGTATAGTTGCATTGGCTATACTTTTGATGCAACAGTATCGTGATTAGTCACTATACTAATCTGTAAGCACCCAATATACACAAGTAGCATGCAATCTTTCAAATTTGTAAATTTGCAAGAAATTGGAGGTACAGTCAATCACATATAAACCAATCAAATCTGAAAAAAACAACCAGAGATGGGAAAGCAGAAGAGACATCTCAAATGCAAGAGAATGACATCTACTAGATTTAATGCATCCTATAGAACTACATGTCCAGAAACAGACTTACTTATTAACTACAATAATGTTGATTCTGTTAAGAAGTTAACCTTCCCTGTAAAATACACTTCTTTAAAAAGTCCATTTAAGGTAATTTTAAGAAGCAGTTTGCAACAGCATTTCATGCATTTACATTTTATTAATAATTTTACCCAAACAGCATAAATTGTTAGTTTGTGCTATGGAGGGGGGGAAGTGTTCAAATTAACCTACATCAAACCACTGCACATCAATGGAGAGCATCCTCCTGGTCACTAAAATATATCAGACTTAGCTTAAGCAGTGCAAGTTTATACTTTCCCACTAATTAGTTGAAGACAGCAGTAGTAGGTCCCTCCAGCCTTCTCTTTCGACAACACATCCATCCCTCTCAGTTTTTCCTTTGTTATGTGCTCCAGTCTCCTAAGCATCCTGGCAGCCCTCCACTGGGCTCACTCCAGTATATCAGTATTTTATTATAACAGGGTCTACTCAAAACTGGACTAAACACTGCAGATGTGGTCTCCCAAATATCAAGCAGTGGGAACAATTACTTCCCTCAAACTGCTGTCTACAGTCTTGCTTAATTCAGCACAGTATGCTGTTTGCATTCATCTCTGCAAGGGTGCATTATTCACATTAAACTTGCTGTCCACCAAGACTACCCAAAGTTGCTTTCTATCCTGATTTTTATTTTGAACTAGCAGGCAGTCTTCACTCATATACATACAGCCCACGAAACAAGTAACTCTGCATGGATAACTGGTAACCTAATGGCACACCCAGTTTACCAGTACCTGACTGCACGTATCTTTTTTAATAATTCTTTTTAAATCCGTTCTTTTTACTTTTGCATGTGCTTAGGAAGAGGAAAAACTGCCATGCCATAGTTCGTAAATAAACGAGAAGTTTGTAGACAGACCATTTTCCTTGTCTTTAACAGTAACTAACATCAGCTAGTATTCTCAAACAGATTTTTCACCCCTGAGAAACACCTGAGTACTGGCTAACAACCTAGTATTTTTGGCCCAGTATGGACAAGCTTCTTCAAGAGAATTTACCTCCAGTGATTAGCATTCAAACTATCTAGTAATTCAGAACAAGGAAAACTGAATTTAATAGAGTACGTTATACTATGCTACAGATAGGAGGGAAACCCATGTAGTCTATGACCAAGTAAACAGCCAATGAAGCCACACTATAAGAAAAGAAAGAAAATCTTACCATCATAAACAAAATGAGATAAAAAAGGAAGCAGAAGAAAAAAAATAATCACAGAATCATAGAATGGCCTGGGTTGAAAAGGACCTTAAAGATCATCTAGTTTCAACCCCCCTGCTGTGGGCAGGGTTGCCAACCACTAGAGCAGCCTGCCCAGGGCCCCATCCAGCATGGTCTTGAATGCTTCTAGGGATGGGGCATCCACAGCTTCTCTGGGCAACCTGCTCCAGTGCCTCATCACCCTCTGAGGGAAAATAACTACAAAAGTCTCCAAGTTCTATGCTGAGGTAAGGTTGATGGGAAATGGGATCCAAGGGAAGGATGGATACAGTCAGCAAGGCAAGTATGATGGGTTTTCACAGCCATACTCACTGGCTGGCTACAAGTTACATTATGCAATCAAGACTCCAGTTTATCAAAGTAGTTTTAAAAAATAAAAGGTAACTTTTTTTTTTAAACAATAAGATGCATATTATATTTACTAAGGCTGCAGTTCCCGAAGAATAAACCGCATCCAGTCTAGGGCAGGACCACTGTGGTTCTGAATTCCCACTCCCTTCAGCACAACTCTTTCTCCCTAGCTGTTTACAGGTCCTAACAGCCAGTCCGCAGTGGGAGCGAACGTGGTAGAAAACTGAAACACAAAAAACAGAGCAAACACCCAACACCTACACAACTCCCCCACAAAAATTTCATTGTGATGATTCATGGAGCTGAACTGACTCCCAAAAAAAGAAACAGAAAAAGCCAGTGTTGGTACAAAGAAGAGAGGACAATGGCAGCCCTAAGTTAGGCTGGTTTAAACAGTCCTGCAACCAAGCATGTATGCTTATTGGAATTTAACTCCATGAAAAATACACTCCACGAAATACAGCATTTCTTCTAAACCAGTATTTTGTCTTTTGAGTCCAAAACTGCAACAGAATAAAGAACCTGCAGAACATAAAGTGTATTCCAAGCCTTTAAAAAAAAAAACAAAACCAAAAAAACCAAAAAACTAACTTTGCTAGTGGGGAGCTTTTCAAATCCTCTCTAAACTTTTGCCTAAAAAGAAGAAAGTGATGCCTCAGTAAGTTATTCCAACTCTTAGTTAACCCAGTACTTAGTTATCCTACCTGCTGAAAGGCTACACACTGCTCCCTGTCTGAATTTGTATTGCTCAAGCAATAATCAGCACTCAGAAATCAAGCCTTTAACATTGGGGGGTGGGGAAACACCCAATTATCTAATATGTTATTGGGCACATAGTCTCTCCTAGACCAGGATTAAGTCACACCCTAATCTATTCTCTTTTAATTGACTAATAGACCGAGTTTCTAAAATCTGTTAATAGAAAGCATATTTTCCACTCCTTCTTAAGTCATTCTTGTAGGCCTTCTCCAATTCTTTTTAATTATTAAAAAATGCTGGACTTAGTTCAGATCATAATTGCTGTACTATAAACAATATTAGTCAGACCATCTCAGTATTTCTATTTTTTAATTCTTTGGATAGAAGAGTATGTAATGATGGCCAAACTCAGCGACAATGGCAACAAACATATCCAACATACATGTCTGGTAAAAAAGAACCAACCAACCTTTGTTACGTTCTCCATTTTCTGTCACTTCTAAATTGTAATTATTTTTTATTACATGTATCACAGAGAATTTCTTACCTGCCCTTTTAGATACTACTTGGCTTCTTTAATAAGGCACCATCTACCAGAACAAAGCTTCACCTTCTGGATGAAGATTTTTCAAAAATAACACAACCACCACAAGCAAAACAAGCCCCCCTAGAAGCCATGCACACAGAAATATTAGCTATTAATTAAAAAAAAAAATCTGGTAAATTCTTCCAGCTTCGTAAGAATTCTTAAATGTATATAGGTTGGTATATTAATCACCAATTCTTGCTCCAACAAAATGATGACATTATTTCAGGTATAACAGAACACTAGGTCTTCTTCTTTCCACACGCACATTAAAAAAAAAAAAAAAAAGAAAAGAAAAAAAAAGACACTGATACCACACCCATATATTGCAGTTCTTAATACAGGCTCCTAGGAGACAAAATTATGGACCACATTATGTCACCCACTGTACAAACACAGAATAAGACTGTTCAAAGAGCAAACAACCTAAACATAAGGGACAACAGATGGAGAGAGACAAAAAGGAAAATACAAGGAAACAGCACCACCACAAACAGTTAGAAGTCCTTGTTCTAAGGATGGTGTATTGGAGTTCTAGTGTGACAGGAAAGGTGGTGGTTTGGTTTTGTTTTAGTAGGCTTTGTTTCCTATAGTTAGCTTCTTTTGCATTACCAGGTTGCAACTGCTTTAAAGGGTGGACACAGGGAACTTCTCCAAGCATGAGGAGCATACAGAAGAATGAATAAAAGCATTTAACTGCCCATGATGCCACTTTCTAAACAGCACTTAAAATCTCATTAACAACAACATAAAGATAGATAATATCCTTCACAGCTAAATCTCAACGTTAATTTAAAGGCAAGTAACCTGTTACTTTTACAACCATAAAACCTAAGATGCAAAAAGACCTGATAGTCAAAGCAGAACACAATGAAAGCACCCTTGAACGTTCAGGATTCTGAATCCGTATCAACAGAGCAGGATCATTTTTACAACAACCATAAGAAAAACTGTTAAACAAGATACACAGATCAAAGGCAAGGTAAGAGATTTAGTCATGTGATTTATTAACACAATAACTACTTTATTTTTTTTATTAACAATTAAGAGAAAGCTTACTATGTGGAAGACATCTGCAGTCTGTTAGAACTGAGTAGCATGTGCTGTGTCTAAAACAAGGGTCAGATTACAGGCTTAAACCAACGATCTCATGAAAATGCTGTCCACAAGTGACAGACAGCATGGAGAGTTTTCCTTTGGGGAAAAAGGATAGCGTTTGCAATGGTAGCCTGAGCTGAAGGTCAGACATCTACAAAGAGAAGTCAGAAGCACACACTGAGATTGAGCTGGTACAGAAGGCAGCAAGTCAGGAAGAGATACTTGAAGGTCATCAATACAGAGATGATAGCTGAGTTTATGCTTTTGTTTGACGTTCAGTACTGTTATATTGGACAGAAGAGCCTAAAGGAACACAAGATGCCAATACACTTCCAACAAAACTCTGCAGGAGGAAAACAAACAGGTCCATGTTTCTAAGAGTGACTATGATGACTATGAGCCATAACATGCCTAAACTAGAAAACTGTGCACATACTTACCCTATGGGTTATGCCCAATTTTACCATCTTCTTCAACGCCATCTCTCACAACAAAAGAATTGAGGAAACTAATATGAACTCCTCGGTAATGCCACTGTCCTCTCCTAATGATCGACTTTCTTCACTGGCCCCCCAAGACTTGTATGGGTGAGCTACAGTGCAAGTACTTAAAGCAGTTCTTGTCCTATCAGTTAACAGAGTGTGACCAAGAGTGCATCACTACTTTTCACAATTAAACAGCGGAAAAGGTGGAATTAAGACGACATCCTGCTCAGCATGTGTCAGTAAGTACTAAAACTAATGAGCAGAGACTATGCCTTGATAGTCTAGGTAACAAATTTCAGTATTATGGCTTTTATAAGTTATAGTGTTACAAACTGAAGGATTCAGATAGCCTTTCTAAGAGTAAAGAAGTTTATGAACCTTAATGTACAGTTAAGTACAGAATGCCTAATTCACTTATTTTAGGTAAAGCCATCACATATTAAGTGTTAAGTATCCTAGAGTTCTAAAACTGTTAATTTCTGCACAACAGCAATGCATGATTAAATAGTCTTATCTGAGACAAACTTAACAGAGCAAATAAAAAAACCACCACAACTCTCTTGTGCTACCGACACTCAATATGGTTGGGGAGAGCATTAGTAATGCCTGAGTACATTTCCAGCCAGTACTGCACCTACTCTGTTCGGAGCACTGAACACTCGCTTCTGTGTCCCTGCTTCAGTAATGAATCCTTGACACCCTCATCAGATTATTCTCCAGTGGCTGATGGTGGAATGGGCAGAGAAGGAAGTTACGATGAAGCGAGCTCCAAAAAGCTTGGGAAATGCAAAGAAAGATGCAGTGCTTAAGCATTAAGATAAACTTACAAAGCGTAAATAACCTTCGAACACAGAGCAGTCTGAAAAATACCTTGGTAGCAATCAAGTCAATGGAGACTCTCCATTAACCACAAAACTGAGTAAATTTTGCTAATTTTGTTGGACTAGTAAAATCTGAATTTGTCATCTGTATTATAAACATTGATTTAAATAATTTTGCTCTAACAGCAAGCTGAAGTAGAAGACAACTTTCATCACTGACATGTTCAATCCATGAGATACTTAAGGTGAAGGCATGAGAATCCCTCAGTGGACAGTTATGATCTAACCTGTCTATAAAGGACAGTCGTTGATCTCATCTAACGCAACTGTTACTGTTGTCATTCATACAGATATATAATCAAATTTTGTGTGTGAATCCTACTGAACTCTAGTGGCACTGAATAAATATGGTTTCTGTCTTAAAATTTATAATTTATGGAAGCTCACAGAAGACAAAAGCCTTAAATTGCCAAAACCATTTAAGCAAAAATAAGTGGAGTTGAAATCATAGAATCATTTGGGTTAGAAAAGACCCTTAAAATCTGAGTCCAACTGTTAACCTAACACTGCCAAGTCCACCACTAAACCATGTCCCTAAGCACCACATCTACACATCTTTTAAATACCTCCAAGGATGGTGACTCAACCACTTCCCTGGGCAGCCTCTTCCAATGCCTGACAAACCTTTTAGTGAAGAAATTTTTCCTAACATGCAACCTAAACCTCCCCTGGCACAACTTGAGGCCATTTCCTCTGATCCTATCACTTATTACTTAGGAGAAGGGACCAACATCCACCTCATTACAACCTCCTTTCAGGTAGTTGTAGAGAGCAATCAATAAGGTCCCCCCTCAAGCCTCCTTTTCTCCAGACTGAACAACCCCAGTTCCCTCAGTCACTCCTCACAGGACTTGTTCTCTAGACCCTTCACCAGGTTCATTGCTCCTCTTTGGACACACTCCAGCACCTCAATGTCTGAGGCCCAAAACTGAACACAATATTTGAGGTGCAGCCTCACCAGTGCTGAGTACAGGGGGACAATCACTTCCCTAGCCCTGCTGGTCACACTATTTCTGATACAAGCCAGGATGCTATTGGCCTTCTTGGCCACCTGGACACACTGCTGGCTCATGTTCAGTCAACTCAACCAGAGCAGCAATGAATGCTCCTTAGCCATCTCAGTGAGGGTAAGGGATGGACATCTACACAGCAGCAAAGATACACGGCTTGATGATGCATTAGAAACCACAAAAGCACCTGAGGGCAGTCACATAAGAATTCAGGCTTCTCCCCCAAAAAAGACAGCAGGATCAACAGCCCAAATGAATAGCATCTACACCAATACTGGAACACAGCACAGGCAACAAACAGGAGCTGGAGGCCATTGTGCAGCTGGAAAACTATGACATAAAATGCATATAGTCTTAAGTGTTAACTGAAGAGGACATACCACACAACTACTTTCTAGAAGTCTCACACTGCTCCCTTCTACCTAAAGTTTCTTTCAGAAGTACAAACACTATCTGACAAACTTACAACTCTTGGTCCAAAATGAAGAATTTTAATACCAGCATCTAAATTGAGCAGACCATTCATATACCAAGTTAGCATGTACTGCCAGCCACACTTGCCAGCAGCATGTAGGGTAGGCTACAAGTACGAAAGAAAAGCTAAGTCTCCTCTGAACTCTAATCTCTCAGAAACCAAATTATTCTCCTGGAGTATTTACCTAGTAAGATTAAATCACTGAAACGAAGATGAAGTTAAAAAGAAGTCGCAAAAAAAAGTGCTTTCAACTGTTGAGTTAAGCAGACAAAAAAAACTCCTGTAGCATACAAGGCTTTAAGAGCCTTATGAGGCAAGTATTACCTCAAACTTCTCAGAGGGACACCTTACTAGTCTTTTGAACGCTTCTGAACTTCAAATTTCAATCCCTTTCCACAGCTAGGTTGAGTTCATTCTTATTTGTGATGTACCTGTCTTCTGGAAAAAGTAACAGTTCTCGATGAACAGTGGATCTTCCATTAGTAACAATACTTGATATAAATTCTTCACATAACTCCTCATTCCACTTTTGTTGCGGAGTATATAAACTGGTTGCAAACTCTAACACAAGCCGTCAGAACTTCAGTAATTCTGTATTTAGTCCTCAAAACCAAAATGAAAGTTATTGTAACAATGCAAGACTGTTTGTGATGCTGATGGACAAAAATAAAGGAAAGAAAACCTGCAAAAATCGGAATGAGGTTATACCAGTTTTGGTCCCACACCCCTCCATATACTTGAACAAGCTCTATAGAAGACAAAGAAACTTGTTTTCACTTTTTTACTGGCATTTGTACATTCTTGTTGATGCAATCCCTCTTAGCATATTATTCCAGGGTAAGCAACAGTAGAATGAAATTATATATTTGGAATCAAAGAGAATTAATAACAATATAAAGCAAATGTGTTACTCTAATTAAGACAGTCTTTTATTAAAACAAGTAATTTAGTTTAACTACCTAATAATGTCCCATTATCACCTTAATGTCACAAATTGAGTCTGAGGAGTTTGATTCCTAGAGCTGACCTTGCAGCAGTAAGCACCAAATACATTCCCTCACGCAACAGCCTGGCCTATCACATGCCATAGGATACACTTTTTACTTCCAGTCATGCGCTAGGGAAAAGGCTGTACCGCCACCAGCACAGCTGCAGGAGGACAACATGCCATCTAGTAGGATGCTTCTGTGCAAGATGCTTTAGTGTAATTCGCAAACCAGCTGGCAACTGCTTATTGAGGTTTACTGAATCTTAGCTATACAGCTGTTCTTGGCAGTACTCTCATCTTTTCACAGGCAGCCACATAAAGCTGCAATAATTTTTTCAAACCAGCTCTAGTACACATCCTTTTTCACTCCCTTCCAAACACAACAGCCTCCCTCCTTCCAAAGCATTCTTTGCCTTGATCACTCCTAGTAGTAACTCTTACCATGAAGAAGCATCAGAAAAAGCAGAAGAGCTGTTAGACTGTAATGTATAACAAGCAAGAAATAAAATTAGATAGTAGCCTTACATCCAAGACACAGTAGGAGTTTAAAAATTATAATTAAAATTTAAAAATTACAGTAGTGAGCCAAGGTTTAGAACAGACCATTTGATTAATGATAACAGGCCATATAAACTTAAGTGCCTTTCATGAGGTTGGCAATTTTAGAAGCTCAGAATAAATCCAAATCTGATGCCTTCCTCCTAAGCAGTGAGGTTTTGCACAGAACCACTTCTTCTTTGTAAATGTAAGCCACCAAAAAGTGACAAAAAAAGTTGCAAGCTATGCCAACCTGGGAAATCTACTATGTAGAATGGCAAGGGAGGAAAAAAAAAGAAAAAAATGTTTCTAGATAGAAGCAGTGGGGAAGACTACAACAGCAGAATCCTTCCCGTACCCGAGTGAAGAACCCAGAGCACAAGACAGGCACAGCCTTTTTGTTTTGTTCTCTGGCTGCACGTTACCCTCCAGACATGCTGGCCGGCCGCGCTCTTCGCAGCGGCCTCTAGCGGCGACAGCCCGCGGATGGCGGCCACATCCCAACTCAAGAGCTCCCAAAACCTCTCCCCATGCTCCCCATTTCTGCTATGCTGCACTACTTTGCGATTTCAGAATCCCCCGTGCAGCAAGAAAGCCCATCCTTACTGAAAGGGGCGCAAACCAGAGTCAAATTACACCCCAGTCCTACAGACAGGGACTGCTAATCAGCCTCTCCTTAGCCAACCTAACACCCAACAGAGACCACAATCTGCTCTGAAAATCCCACAGATGAAACACCAAAAATGATCACTACTAAGAAGCTGTGGGTTTTTACAGTGACCTCACTTTTTGGGGAAGGGGCAAAGCAGATGGCTTAGAAGCCCTGCCAAGGCACACCAACCAGCAAAGGCACCCAACAAAATCACCCAAGCAAATCTGTGGGTGTAAAGAACCAGTACAAAGGAGAGAGGCTAGAGTACCCTCCACAAATTTCTGGGTTATTTTAAACCACTCATTCCTCTTCTTAGTTTCAATATATGCAGGACACAGGACTGGAGCAGCAGGGTAAAAAAATTTAAAGATGGCTAAATGTGTTTCGTCACGGATTTTAATACACGCTCTAAAACGTTAGAGGGCACCCGAAATATGCCCTCCCCCTCCCTCCTGACCCGGGTAACGTGAACAGCGGCAGCAGCCCGTCGTCTGCTTGCCGGAGCTGGTATTGCAGGAGCAATG
>NW_010127227.1:0-281 GCF_000699245.1 Pterocles gutturalis | reverse complement strand
CTTCATGGGGCCTCCGCCCCAGGGCAGCAGCTGCTGGACTGAGGAATTTCCCCGCCCAACCGTGAAGGCCCCTCCTTCTACCCCTGCCCCCGGAGAATATGGGGGGGGTGGGTCAAGCCCTCCCTAAAGCAGGTCTGCAATAGATACATAAATAGCACTCACAATGGAGCTCCCTCTCCTTGTTGGTCTCTGCCAGGGCTGCACCAAACTGGGCCGGAGCCTAAAGGAAAGACACGGGGTTAGCGTGGGGCAGCGAGGTGCGGACAGCGCCCCCAAGCAGC
>NW_010127226.1:428-1231 GCF_000699245.1 Pterocles gutturalis | reverse complement strand
AGGGGAGAGATGGTGCGTTGGGGGGATGCTCCTGCCCCCGTTGTCCCCACCGTGGGGCTCGGGGTTGGGAAAGAGGAAGCTGGGGGCTTGGGAGTCACCTTTTGTGCTGCTGCCCGGATGCTTCCACTTCCCCCTCCCGGGGCGTGCGGCCACAGGGCTCAGCTCTGCCCACCCCCGGAGCATCCGCATCCCTCCCAGGGACCCTCCTGCCAGGATGGGACCCTCCATCCCTGCACCCCCATGGTGACGTCCCCGTCCCTCGGTACCTTGGAGGTGCGGCAGGACAACGACGTAGCTGGAGAGACGGACGTCGCAGGCGGTGCCGCACTCCAGCGGGATGGGGTAGCGATGGAAGTGCTGCAGCATCTCCACGATGGAGGAGAAGCGGAGGTGCTGGACGCGGCACTGGCCCCGCTCTGTCAGTGCCAGCCGCAGGTGCTGCGGGGAGGAGCATGGACACCATTTACCCTTCCACCGCTCCTTGCTGGAGGAGATGATGGAGGACAGGGGGACATTTGGAGCTGGGGAGGGGACAAACGGCCTCAGCAGGATGTGCAGCATCCCCAGCCCATGGTACCCTGCTCGCTGCTGGGGGGTTGCTGGAAGCATCAGACAGGGAGCAGGAAGGAGAGCATCTCCCTGGGGTGGGATGTGATGGGACAAGGACCATCCAAAGAGAGCATCTCCCTGGGGTGGGATGCAATGGGACAAGGACCATCCAAGGAGAGCATCTCCCTGAGGCAGGATGCGATGGGACAGGGACCATCCAAGGAGAGCATGTCCCCGGGGCGGGATGCGATGGG
>NW_010127226.1:0-250 GCF_000699245.1 Pterocles gutturalis | reverse complement strand
GCGGGAGGCGATGGGACAGGGACCATCCAAGGAGAGCATCTCCCTGGGGTGGGATGCGATGGGACATGGACCATCCAAGGAGAGCATCTCCCTGGGGTGGGATGCAATGGGACAGGGACTGTGCCGTGGCAGGGGGCTGCCCCTGCAGGATTCCCCTCCCTCCCCACACCTCTCCCGCCCCGTACCTTGGCTCTGCCCTGGAAGTTGAAGGTGAGCACGTACTCGCCGCGGCGCGTCTCGCTCTGCCGCA
>NW_010127225.1:0-1056 GCF_000699245.1 Pterocles gutturalis | reverse complement strand
CTTGGGAGATGTCACCTGGCTTGGGGACAGGCCACCAGCTCTGTCCCCAGCTTGGGGACATGGCTCCCAGCCCCAGGGTGACATCCCCTGGCTTGGGGACAATCCGCTGGCTCTGTCCCCTGCCTCGGAGATGGCATCTGGGTGCTGGGGTGACATCCCCTGGCTTGGGGACAAGCCACCAGCTCTGTCCCCAGCGCAGGGATCGGGTCCCCAGGCTGGGGACGCGCTTTGTCCCCAATTTGGGGACAGGGTGTCCCTGTCCCCAAGGGAGTCCCCGAGGGGGTCCCTGTCCCCAAGGGTGTCCCTGTGCCCAAGGGGTCCCTGTCCCCAACGAGGTCCCTGTCCCCAAGGGGGTCCCCAAGAGTGTCCCTGTCCCCAAGGGAGTCCCTGTCCCCAAGGGGGTCTCTGTCCCCAAAGGTGTCCCCAAGGGGGTCACTGTCCCCATGGGAGTCCCCAAGAGTGTCCCTGTACCCAGTGGGGTCCCCATCCACAGGGGTATCCCTGTCCCCAAAGGTGTCCCCAAGGGAGGTCCCCAAGGGTGTCCCTGTCCCCAAAGGTGTCCCTGTCCCCAATGAGGTCCCTGTCCCCAAGGGTGTCCCTGTCCCCATGGGAGTCCCCAAGGATGTCCCTGTCCCCAAGGGAGTCCCCAAGAGGGTCCCTGTCCCCAGGGGTGTCCCCATCCACAGGGGTGTCCCTGTCCCCAAAGGTGTCCCCAAGGAAGCCCAGGGGTGTCCCCATCCACAGGGGTGAGGTCCCTGTCCCCAAGGGTGTCCCTGTCCCCATGGGAGTCCCCAAGGATGTCCCTGTCCCCAAGGGAGTCCCCAAGAGGGTCCCTGTCCCCAGTGGGGTCCCCATCCACAGGGGTGTCCCTGTCCCCAAAGGTGTCCCCAAGGGTGTCCCCGCTCTGTCCCCCCCGGTGCCAACCGTGTCCCTCTGTCCCCTCAGCTCAGCCCGTCCGGAGCCCGGGGGACTGCGGGGCGCACAGGTAGGACCCGGGGAGGGGACACAGGACACCCCTGGTGTCACACTGTGCCGTGCTGTGCCATGCTGTGCCGT
>NW_010127224.1:0-5049 GCF_000699245.1 Pterocles gutturalis | reverse complement strand
GAACACACCAAAGGCTTTACTCCCCTTGCAAGCACCATGTTTCAAGAAACCCAGTTTGTTCTGCTGTTTAACTGAATTGTTTCTTGATCTCATACAGTTAATAACGCCAGTTGTTGGTAGGGTTGCCTGTCTGCAAAGTGATGATGTTTAGACCACTTTCAAACCACAACAATCTTTGCATCTTTGGAATGCTCTAGGCCAGTCTTGTAGCTATTTTTAAAAAAATACCTACTGTGCTTTTTGGAATATAAATAAAATTTTAAAGCTCTGGGGAGAGACTTTTGCCACAAGTTGGCAGCAGTGGTATTGCCCTATAGCTGTTTCATGAAGCACAGCTGAAGATATCTAATGCTGTCTTCAAGAAAAGTTTTCTAAAACCTGTTTTATTATTCTCTCTAAAAGCACCAACAAAAGGAAATGTGGATTGTGCTTAGAGGCAAGAGGACTTCTCAGCTAAAGTGGACCAGCTCCTAGAAGCTTGGATTGAATGCCCTGCCAATAATCCAACTGTTTGTCTCACTGAGGGAACCAAAATTTGTATTTTTTCATAATCTCTAAACTTTTCTCCTGGAAAAGCTCCTGCAGTTAAGCCTGTTCTTTCATGGCTGTGTCTAAATGACTTCCCATGGAAGAGCATCTGTGATCTCCCATGGCAGGCAGGCTTTTTTCCTCTCCCTGGGGAAACTTGTCATTAATGTGAATCACTGAGGAGGCATTTCTCTCTGCTAAAATGAATTTTAAAGCCTGTGCCTTAAGTGATTGTAGTTTTCAGAGCAGGAAACAGCTGAAGATGCTCTGAATGTTGTAGCTGCAGAGGCTTGTGTGCTGCCAGGTGACAGTGCAGTGGTGCAACTTCTTTGGCGTCCTTATTTATTAAAAACTGATCTGTCTGCCTCTGCTTGCTCTGTTACAGCTTTGGCTGTGGTCTTGCCAAAGTTCAGATTTCCTTAGGCCTAGATGCATTTCCCAAAATAGAGGAAGTTGAACTTTCCCACACAGAAATGGTTCAGCATACTAAATCCCAGTAGCTGGAGTTTTTAATAACAGTTTGAACACAAGAGGGCCCAAGAGTTCCTTCAGAGTTGGTTTTCGGGCTGATTTCATCTTTCCTAAAGCACACGTCCACAAGCAGTCTGTGTCTCGTTTTCTTCCTCCTGTTTGTGACCGTGGCCCACTCTGACCTATTTAGGTGAGGAGCGTCTCCCTGTGCTGGACGCAGCGTGTCTGAAGGGCGAGGTATTTCTGGTAAGTGCTTGTACGGCGTATGGGCAGTGTTTCCTTTAAATGAGCATCATCCGGGGTTGCCCGCAGGTTGGGGGGTCTCCACCCCTGGAGACACTCGGGACTCAAATGGATCCAGCCCAGAGCATCCTGTTCTTGTACCTGCTTTGGGCAGAGTTTGGACCTGGTCACCTCCCGGGCTCCCTTTGCACCTGAACGAGCCTGGGGTTTGCTGTAACACTGTCCTTCTCCCTGCAGGTTTATCCGTGAGGAGAGTAAAAGGCGCTGGTGTCCTCGCTGCCAAGTGGCACCTGCTGCTCAAATAACAACTGACCGCTGATGGCAGCTCGGGAACAGATGAATTTTCCTTCCCTATGAGGCACGTCCTTCTCTGAAACTTAAAGGTTGTTCTGTCAGAATTGCTACTCCATAACCTCCTGGGGACATGCAGCCTTGCAAAGCAGAAACCACTCCCAGATTTGGCTGCTTGCCTCTGTCTCGTGTGTTTCATGGCTGTTGAGGTACCAAGGTTGATTTGGGCTAACTGTGAAGCTGCTGCTGTGGGCTGTACCTTTGCAATAGGTCATCTGCTTGGCTGATGGAAACGTCACCTCCAAAGGAAGGACAGCATCTGCCAGAGCTTGGTTTTGATAAGTCATAAAAAATCCTGTTTCCTGAGAGGTGAGATTCCAATCAGGAGTAGCTGAGTGCTTCCTCTCCTTGTTAATGGTCTGGCAGACTGGTAACTAATAGTGTGAAATTTGGAGTGAAACTTTACAGTTAGCTTCTGTTGGTGTGTGTTTCGACATGTTCTGATACAGGGGAAATGGTAGAAGAGTGAAACTCCACACAGATCAGATGTATAACCAGTTAAGGCTCTGATTGTCGTTGTGTCTGTTTCTTGTATGACTTGCTGGAGACAAATGGTAAAATCCTATCAGTTATAAAGGTCTCAAACTTTCCACTTACTGGACTGATGGCTTCTTGAAAATATTTTTCACAAACCTGGTATATTGCCTGAAAAGTAGAACCTGGATTAGAGTTACCCTGCTCCAGTTTAAGATCTTCAGAGATGCAGATTTCTGAGGTTGTTCCTGTGCCTGAGTTTGTTTGCTATGAACTGGAACTGCATTATTCTTATTTTTTATTTCCTGAAATAGTGAGACTTCTGATGCTCCACGGAGACTAAAGCCAGCAGGTCCTAGCTAAGCTTTCTTCCTTTCAAGGATCCTTCAAACTCGCAATGGAAGCTGGTAGCAAATGTAAAAAAATAATATTGAATTAAAATATTAAATATTTCAGCTTGGGAGGAACCTAGATGCTGCCTGTTGGCCACAGGCTCTTGCAAATGCATACTGCAGTGGGGTGTTTTCCTTTCTTTCTTTCTCTACTTGCACTCCCAGGTTACAATATCGTTGTGACAATCCTGGAATACTTTTGACACAGCCAATGGTTTCCTCCATCTCCAGAAGGCGGGCTGTACAGCTGAGAGGTGGCACTGGGGCATGCCAAGAATGGGGCAGATGTGGGAAGGGCGGGTGACTTTGGTGTCTGTCTGTGTGTCAGAAGCTGATCTGATACCACTTGGCTCAATGGGTATCTGTAGATCTGATCACACTAAGTTCTGCAGTTACGTTTAATTCTTTTTAAACATCTATGAGGATGTAAAGGTGTATGAGGTCCCTGTTACCTGTCCCTGCTTACTGCAAGGGGGTTGAACTAGATGACTTCCATGGTCCCTTTCAACTCAAACTCTTTGATGATTCTATGATGCTTTAAAGCTTTGAGAAACTCAGAATTTTAAAGCAACGCAAAGAGCCCTTGGGTTTATTTAACTGCCATGCACAGTCCCTTTACCCCTTTGAAAACCAATCATTCAGCAAGCAAAAATAATCTCTTGCCAACGATGTTGAAATGTTCTTTGTGAAACAAAATGTCCAGAGTCAAGTAACAACTCACATGAGCTGTGCTGGGAGGCAGGAGGATGACGGCTCTAAAAAAAGTGCTGATATACTACTACTGCACTGAGCATCTCCTTGCTTGGAGAAAAAAAATGTCCTGCTCTGACCACAACAATGAAGTTTTGGTCTGAAGAACTTGTGGCCTCGTTGCAGACCAGGAGTTGGCTGTCCGTGGGCTGTGGCAGCGGTGCTCCTGCTGGGTGGCTGGGAAAAAAAAGCTCCTGGGGCTCTGCGTTATCTGCTGTCTCTCCAGCCTGCCCGGCAAGCGCTTGGGTGGGTGTGAATAAGGATCTCTGGGAGGAGTATAGAAAGGGCCACCAGGGGCCATCACCTTGAACTTGTCCTTTCAAGACTTCTCTGTAAATACAGTTCCCCAGAGCACTCCAGCTGGCACCCTTAGCCGCGCTCATTGCGATCTCCGATAAACCTGTCGCCGAGCGGAGACAGATCTTCAGCTGCTCTGTGGAGCTGTGCCCATTCCCGCTGCTGGGAAGCGTGAATCAGAGGAGCTCCTTCCCACGGCGCGGCCTCGCAGCCGGTCAGCGGCAGGGAAGGCGAGGTGTCAACCTCCCAGCGATGGAGGGACCGCAGCTCGCTGGTCCTGCAGTAGGCAACCCAAGAGGAGGAGAAAATCCAATGCAGAGACGTTGTGCCCTGGAAATCCTGGAGGTGGTGGTGGAGCCCTGGCTTTTTTTCGGGAGCATTGCCCCAGTGTGTACCCGTAATGTGGTGGAGATCCAGCTACTGCATAAATAATGTTTTAAAAAGCAGAGTGAGTCCCTGTGTTGGCTGGCAGAGAAAAGACAAAATGACATGGGCGGCATGAGGTGTGGGGAAGGAGTCCTGGCTCTCCCAAGCTCCGAAGGAGTTCTGCTGCTTGTGTTTTAGCCCAGATTTTCTTTTGGTCTGTGGCATCCAACAGGCTGTGCCGATGGCTGTGCTGCCTGGTGCCGTGGCAGGGTTGGCATCCGTCCCCAATGGGTTTGCTTCCTCCCAGTGCCTCTGCCTGCCAGTGTGACCAGTGAGGAATCGATGCTTTCTTTGGCTGATGAACTCTAAGACAATCAGATGAACAGAAAATCTTGAAGTTACTAGCTGTGTTTGTGTCCTTAGAAGAGCAGTGTGCTCTCCTCTGTCCTTTGTGAAGATGAAAATACATCTTGACAGCCTGCTTTCCTGCTCTCTCCATGGCTGAAGCCAACTTTGCAGGCCCATGGTGCTGAAACTGTCACTTTTTGTTAATCCTGTGTGTTTCCTGCATTTAAACTTTCAAATATGTTAGTAGAGCTGGTGTAATCTCCATAATCATCACTTTATTATACAAGAGTAACTCTTGCATATCTAGCTCAAAGTTTACCTCTCTGCCAGCAATGAAACAGGTGAGGAGATGGCCAAGCTGCTTTCCAGGTGCTGGGTACAGCCAGTGGCACTGCTAGCCCAGCTGGCGAGGCTCGGGCTGGTGCCTGGGTGGCCGCAGGGTGATGGAGGCAGCGGATGGACTGATGCTGTGTGCTTTCCCGCTCCTGCAAACGGTATCTCATTCTCTGCTTTACATCTATAGATGTATTGTTTCCATTATCTGCCAGAGTGATGCTTAATCCACGCGGTAAAATCCAGGTTTAGCATTTCCCATAACGGAACCAATACTACATGGCTAATTAAACGACATTATTTGTTTTATCTTCCTTTCTCTGAAGTTTGTTTCCATACAGGACGGGATCAAGGAGTGCAAGATGGAAAGCCAGTATTCATTGATGGTGAAATGTTGATGCTCCGTCAAAAGGCGGGGTGGAACAGAGGGGTTGCTGTTCTTCTGCCCCCGCAGCAGGTTTGTGGGGTGGGTGCCTCCAGCCGCGGTCCCGGGGCC
>NW_010127223.1:0-20249 GCF_000699245.1 Pterocles gutturalis | reverse complement strand
GAGAAGAGAAGAGAAAGAAGAGAAGAGAATAGGGAAGGAAGGAAGGAAAAGGAAGGAAGGAAGGAAGGAAGAAAAAGGAAGAAAGAGAAAGAAAGAAAGAGAAAGAACAAGAGGAAGAGATGGGGGGAGAAGAGATAGAAGTTTTCATCTGGAGCACATCTCCACTGAGGGTACAATCCCAGCCTTCTAAAAATCCAGGCATCATCCTTTCCTTCCTTTGAAACTTTTCTGTCAGCACTCCTATGGGGTGTAAAACTGCTGGCATCTCTTGGCTCCTATGGAGCTTTGTGGATTTACTTTGAGATATTTAACCATTATCTGAATATTCCTGTTTGATTTATATACAATGGGTTCAGTTTGGTGGCAGCAACATCACACAGTCCTCCTGTTTTCCAAGCAAATGCAAGAGTACAACTGTTGGCAGATGCTACCACATTTTGTTTCAGCAGCTCATTTAATCCTTTTAAGACTTGGAATCACTGTTATCCATGGTCTTACTTACTTGAACTATCATGCTAGGTGCTTTTATCACCTGATTAATTGGGAAGCAAAGCAGAAGCAAGCTGTCTAATGAATTCTGTATCCTTCTTTTTTATCTGTCAGTAATGGGCTACGCAGCTCCACATTTTGAAGTAGCACAGCACCGACTTCTTGCCTTCTTGCAAGAGAAAAGATCCATCTGGGAGAAATACTGCACATGTTCAGTGGGATAACTTCTAAAGAAAGACTCTAGGTAATTCACTTGTCTATTTATAAAGGATTTTTGGGCACAGAGGACTTTGCATGTGGCAGGGTCTTGGACACAGTGGTGAGCTGGAACATCCCAACAACACAGAACAAAAAATTCAGGTTTTGCTGTTCTGAAAGTACTAGTCTGCCAGGAAAAAAATTACAGGGCTCATTAACAAAGCTGTACCTTCTCATTAGACCTGGCTCCCTTGACACAGCATTATTAACTCACCCTTTCTCATCACAGCAGGAGTAGCTTTCAAATCTCCCCCATGCTGTGAAAGCAGGGAGACAGATTCAGCCATGGTCCTGCTGCAGATTCTCCTTTGCTGCCGCTCTGTACCACAAATCCGTTCTCACTCTGACAGCTGATGGGAGGTCATGCAGCTGGACCTCACTGCTCACCAAAAGCTTGTGTTTACTTCCACTCCTTTACTCAAGGAAGGCTCAGCCATAATGAACTTCTAAAAGAACAGTTCCAGCTCTATCCAGCAGTTCACCGTACTGTTCATATACACACATATGTATGAAAACATATACACAAAAATCACGTATAAATATATACCATTATGGTATGCAAACCATAGTTTTTATATTCACTTTTGCGTTTACAGTTTCTCATTTCCTTGACCAGCCATGAATTGCATAACCATGGATTTATTTTAAATTATTCAGCTTTTCAGCAGTCTAGGTGAAAGACTGGTAAATTATTGGCAAATATTGCAGAAAACAGCCTATTTTCTGTTTTATGCAAGTCTTTAGATGAGTATATTAATCATACAGACCCTGGAGCCAACAGTTCTACTCCTATCATCAAAAGGAAAAATAACTTGAATGTAGTGTGGTGGTCAATAATATCACATGACTCTGTTTTTCTCTGTACAAAACACTAATACATGCAAAGCAGTGCTAGTATCCCAGAAACTCTTAGACTCTTTCTAAACTACAGACCTATTTTTCATATGTGATTACCCAGTTTAATTGTGGAAGTTAAAGGTCAAAAATGCCTTCCTTTTTTATTACAGTATTGAAAAGTAACAAAGCCTCTACTGTTAAGAATCTGTCTCAGGTATGAATGAGGGCCACTCCAACCCTTTAGGTTAGAAAAAGTAGATCATCTGACAGGGGAAATGTTGTGGTGCTGGCTGTGCAGTACCAGCTAATTGTTTTACCTGGTTAATTCAAATATAGTATCTTAGTAGTCAGAAATAAAAAAAGTTGTATTTCTCAAATCAGAGCATGTCACTCCAAATAGGTGTACCATCCAAATGCTAATATTTCTTGCTAGATGCCCCAAAACTTGACTATTCTAAGCACAGTGTGCTTTCCTGCCCATTGCCCATCCAGTGAAGTTCGTATCTGCTTTTCTTGTCATCTTGTTGTCACCTTCACAGACTGGGAGTTGTTGGTCACTCTGAAGTCTTCCAGGGTTGCTTATTCACTACCCTCCCTCTGTTCTGCTGTCTTTATGCTCTCCCGATAGCTCTCTCTCTCAGAGCTGTCTGCTCATCATTCATCTTGTGCCATCATTTGGGTGGCTGCTTTGTAAGTTTAGGTGTTATTTTCTCACTCAGGAACATTTTATGTCATTTACAGTGGGATAAATAGTGATCCAAGATGAAGATCAGCAGAACGTACACATATATAGAACATGTTAAACCAAACTGAATTCACATGTGCTGTACAGGCCCTCGGTGACAGCCCTCAGGAGTTGACAGGGTCCAGCATGTCCACTCCATTTCAATCATTTTACTTTGCCTCCTTCCTTTCACCTTCCTAACAATTTCATAATTTATTTTTTAGTGAAAAAGTACAATATTGTAGCAATCCTTAATGAGTAATTTTCTCCAAAGTTGTTTGGGCATTCATCCAATACAGCATGCCACAAAAATAGAATATTTTTAAAAAAAACCAAACAAAAACCAAAACAAAACCAAGAAAACCAACATTAAACATGTAACAGGATTTTCACCTTAATGTACAGCTCCATCATCCACTCTCTAGTGAGTCACTTGGGCAATGCAAACTGTAGTTCAGGATCTGTTTCAGTTATCAGAATAGTGGGGGTGAGAATTACAGGTTTTGTGTTCCTAACTGGTAGGATTCATTATAACAGAATAATTGTGTTTATAAAGGGTATTTACATATTGGTGTGATACAGCTGTTATTTCTATATGAAAATTAAAAGGTAAATTAAACCAAGGTCAATTACAAAATTCTTTAGCAGCAAGAAGGTTTCATCCTTAGAATGCAATAGCCTTGTGGGAGAGCAAGGTGGAGAATGTAACCTTCAAAACAAAAACTGTTTTTTTAATGTCTTTGGGTTTGGGGTTATTTTTGTGGAATCTGGCCTTTTTATCTGCAGGAGGTTTGATGTAGTCTATCATGGTCTTCCTGGTTTCCTTTGGTACATTCCAGACAGATTCCCTGTTCAACCTTCCTTTTGTTTTGATTAAAGCACAGCTAGGCTACTTGCTACCCTTTCACTTCTCTACATAAATGTTTTCGTACAGCTCTGGATAAATTATATCACTAATAAAGAACTTTAAAATAATGTTGACCTCCCTACAAATAAATTGAGTGTAATATTAACATTTAGCTATCAGTCCTTCTAGGCTCGTGCTTTTGATCTCTTTTTATGACTAGCCAAAAAGGAATGTACTTGAAGTCTTATTCAGTCTAAATGTGCTGCCATAATCAACCTTACACTCTATAATTACTTGCAAAGTTTTGACTGATCTAAGCATGTTTTCAACTATTGATTCATGTTTAATAACAACCATATCAGGAAAACAGTCAAAGCTTTATTATTTTGTAGATTTTGCCCTTAAATCACATGTATTAATCATGCTTGATGACTGAATATTCAATACTCATGACTTTCCTTTCCTTTTTCCCCTCCACCTCCTTCATTTCACACTTCTATAACTTCTTTGATCTCTTCTTGTCAAGTCTAGAGCCAGAGAAAAAATCACTGAAGTCTGCTTTTGCCCTATTCATTTAAATGTCAAAGGATCAAACTGTCAGTATCTTCTGCAGAGTCTTTATCGCAGGCAAAATAACAGCTATTTCTGGGTTTGATGCCATATAAAGACACGGAAAAGAAGAGGAACAATCACTCCTGTATATTTGAATACTATATTTGTGCTTTCTATTCACATCTCATTATTCCATCAAAAACTAATGGGTAAAGTCAAATATATAAGTTAAATTGCACCATAATTCTTCAGTTTTTAATTAAATCTAGGACCCAAGGTTAGAAGAAATAGGGCTCAAAAGCCCACACCTCCAAAAGTGGGATACTCTTCTATGTGACTATTTGTTCCTTTTTCATCCCAAAGTTATTGCCTGTTTTCATTTTCACAGTAGACAAAAATGAACAAAAATCCCACGTGAACGTTTTTTTCATTTTGCTTGCTAGTGTTAGTGCTTCAAATATTGCCTTTGGAATAGTAAGACACAAACTTTTTTAAAACAGCAAGTTTTGTCTCTGTCTTCATGTCAAAGACAAGGAACACAGGGGTTCGTGCTTCTGATCACAACAGAATCTCAGGGAGAAATCTGCTCACTTTCAGCATTAGAAATGGAAGAAGTTACAGAAAAGGAGTTTCTTTGCCTGAAATTATTCACCTGTCTCTAGCTTCTGTCTTTTTAGTACGAGCTGCCTTCCCTTTAATTCGGGTACCACTATTTCAGGGATCCTGCCGACCTCATAACCTGTGGTTCCCTTTCACTGCACTGGTGCTGAGCAGGAGAGTTTCACCTCTGGCATAACATGTATGCAGCAGTGTCAAACCTTGCAGTCAGCATATCCTCAGGTTACTCTTATTTTCTTGGGTGAGTCATGCATTTTGAACTGCTCCCTGATCCTGTTCTGCCAGGTACTGACCCCTGTTCAGTGAAAGCCATCAAGATTGTTCAAGGTAAAAAACTGTCCTACAAATTCAACACATCCAATACAAAAACTTAAAAACTGAATGGGATTTGTTAAATCCTGTTTAAAATATTTCATCCACTACACATTTTACTTAAGGAATGCTGTAGGAAGTCCAGTAGTTATTCACTGAACCTTAATGTCACTGTTAGGCTAGATATGAGAAAAAATGTCTTCACTGAAAGAGTGATCAGGCATTGGAACAGGCTGCCCAGGGAAGTGGTGGAGTCACCATCCCTGGAGGTGTTCAAGAAACGTGTAGATGTGGTGCTTAGGGACATGGTTTAGTGAGTTAGGTGGTGCTGGGTTGGACTTGATGATCCTTGAGATCTTTTCCAACCTTAATGATTCTTTGATTCTATGATTGATTCTACGTTATGCAGAGCTGCAAGAGCCTGTGATGGCAACTCACTTGATGGGGATCCTTTTGAAGAAACACTTCTCCCAGTAGAACTGTTATTCCAGCTGCCTTCCTGATACATCTTAAATACTTGAAGACAGTTAATTATAAGAAAAATGAAGCTTGCATGCAGGAATGTGACTTTAATATAATATTAAAAAAGTATTATTATTTTCACTCCTGAAAGTAAACATCTCAGTTCCAGCACCTGAGAGCAATGATAATATTTTATCCTCTCAGTAGTTACAGTCAGTATTTATTGTGGACTATAAACAGCGAAGACAAATGATCTCCTTTGGAAACATTGTGAGTTGTTTTTCCTCTTCAGTTGACTTCTCTAATCAGAAAGGGAGAAATACAGTCCTATCCCTGAAATTATCCAGTCAATGAGAGCAGAGATGGGTAGAAACATATTGGAACATCTCTGCAAATTATGAATTTGTCTGCACTTAGAAATATTAGAAATAGATGCACAAGTATATGCCCAATTCTATAAGCTGATAAGCACACCCTGGTTACAGAAGGGACGGGTCTCCAGTGTTTTGGAGCCTCAGCAACAAGAATTAGAAATCCAACTATGATTGGATTTCTCGTTCAGTCAGAATGGAGACACACTTGATTTTCCTTTAACCTAAGAGAAGAATCTTCTATTGACAAAATTCATAAAGTCAAACATAAAAGAAAAACGCAACACACCATCAGAAAAGAAAGTTATCAGCAATATTGAAATTGTCTCAGAAAAGGAGAAGCTGTTAAGCTCCACTGGTCATCAGTATTATTATACTATGTTAAACATTAATATATATAAACTGGATAAATTTAAAAAGTAAAACATAATGATGATAATGTGGAAGCTAATAAACTTTGCAAGAAATTCTTGAAAGTGTGATGAATGTGGAAATAAGAAATTTTCCTCCTTAGATTCCCCTATAAGTTTGGTGTTAGCCCTGCTGGCCCTGTTGCATCAGGAGCACATATTTGCTTAAAATTTTACTGTGGTCCCTAAAACCCTTTTGAAATCTCTGGTCCTGCAGAGAGAGACCCTCAGTCTTTCCAAGCATAGCCTACCTTTTCTGTTGTTGTCTACACAAATTTGTGCTTGGGTATGCCACCATGCACTTTGCTTGTTGCCAGGCCTCCAAGTGATTCAGATTATTCTGAACTATCACCTGTCCTCAGTCATTGCATCATCTTTAATACTAGTTAACTTTCACGTTTTCTTCCAAGCATAGCATAGCATTACCAGTAGAACCCAATTATAAATGCAACAGCTGCGTGACCCCTTGTTTATAGTTTCACCCTGTTAGTTTCTACTCCATTCAATATACACTATATTCCTACTAGTTTATTACTGACGTAAAAGGTATTTAGTTCAATATAACCACAATATCTGTTCCCTAGAGAACTTTTCTGCATTGTTAGAGTTAGAAATTCTGCCATTTCTTCACCCATTAAGGATTCCTTTTTGATTGTTACTGTAAGGATTTTTTTCCAGTTATTATCTTCTACTTTGCTGGTAAAACATATTTTCTTACACTATACTTTATCAACATTACTTTCTCCTTCTATCAACACTTACAGTTTTATTAGTTTTATAGCCATTCCTTAGCTAAATTTTGTTTTGTAACCAGTGAAGCTGTAATTATGGACTTATGACTTATGAGGTATCTAGTAAGATGTTTTGACATATTTCCTAATTATCAAACATATTTTTCTATTAAATTGACTCCTTCATCTGCCTTTGGCCACTTTATCCCCGCTTACTTGAACTAGCTATTGATAAAAGATGTCTCCAGAGCATTTATGGACACAGAACTTCGGACTCAATCTCAAGACCCTCTGAGGTGTGATACAAAAACTCTCAAACTCTGAGATGAATCCTCACCTTATTCTTAAATCTCCTGAAGGTCCCGTCTGCCAGAACTCATGCATGTGTAGCTGTGATGGTGTGTAACCTGATTCCTCTCCTGAGCTAAAGCGTACCTTACAAACCAGTTCCCTAAAGGCTTACATTTCCAAGTCCTGACCTTAATTATGTCTCCTTTGTGTTTAAACTTTATAATAGAGACCTGATGGGTCCATCACCTGGAAGATGATACAATGGCAACCCTCAAGATCAGCCCTTTTCCTCCCTCAGAACAACTTACAAAATATACCAACACATTGAGTTCTTTTTATTGCTCACTCATAACACAAAGAGCAATTTTGCCTTCAAACCTTATAACATGTCAACCAGCCATAAGAGAAGATGAGTGGATTGACAGACTGATCTTCTAAATCCCTGTAAGTATTTTCTGGGTTTCAAGAAAAAAACACTAGTCTTTTGAAGTGACAGATGCCCTTAATATGACCTGAGACAAATGCTTGGCTCAGCAGAGGAGGTGGCTGAGACCATAGATAATACATTCCACTTTGTGACTCAAGCACAGTTCCCTTAAGGCACCAGCTTTCCCTAGAACCCTTATCTCTTCCTAACTTCACAGCTAAGCTTTACACAAGTGAACAGAACAGTAGTACCCTGATGATCATGAAGTTGAACCCGCTTGTTATTTCAGAGTGTCTGAAGAGATTACAATAGTTTGTATAATTTAAGGTTAGGGAACAGAATCCTAATCCTAACCAAAGATGGTCAGGATCTTCTGAAGGTCTGATAAACATAAAGTGACCTGCTGACTATCCTTAAGAGGTGAACTGGGGGATACTAATCTCTAAATCACACTCAGAACCATCCCAAATGTCAGCAAATCTGGTCTCAAGAAAGGGAGCTTTCCAAACCCCGACCCCAATCTACCTCTCAGTCTTAATGAGCTCAGAGGGAACCTCCACATCACATTCAAGAGGAGATGTGGCTGTTGCAAGAGGTCAAAATCCTTCTTCTCAAATTAGCATGCTACCCAACACAACCAGGAATCAACTTTCCATACCCAAACCATGCCCCTATCCCTGTCCTTGCAGTGAAGCCTTACTCCAGCACACTGTCTGGTCCATCATACAAGAACAAAATTTGTCAGTCTTCAGGATCAACTCCCTTTACAGCCTACTGACCTCTGGAAAAAGCACCACTGCCCTCATCTCAATATGGACCTTGACTCCAACCCTGCCCTGAAGAGCACACTTCCATGGTGGGTGTAAAGTGGGGAGAGGAAGGAGCACCAGTGCCACCTCCTGTGATGTGGGACAACAGCAGGGGAGCCTGGGGTTCTCCTCCTGCAGCATGTCTTTTGCCTGCGTACTGCACTTCTGCCCCTTACCCTCAACCGCAGATATCACCACTGCCAGCACTCCTGTCCAGCCTGAAAAGGTCACCATTGCCATCACCAGAATGAGCCCTGATGATGGTCACCAACTGTACTAGGGCTGCAAAAAAACGGCCACCATCGTCTTTCTTGATGTGCTTTCTCCACTACTGTGAGCATCCACACTAAATGCTAGCACTACTCTTACTTTAACCCTAAGCCCATGGTGAAGGCATTTATCCATGGTCTTAAAGATGAGGCCACAGTGGTTATGAGTATTAACCCTGTTTTTCACTCTGCAAATTCTGGCAGGTATGTTGGTTAGGCAGACCGATGAAGCTTATAATAACAAAACCCAGACCCTTCAGGCTTATGCAGAACCCTCACATCCTGTGAGTGGGAAGGCCCATAAGGGAGAGTATAGATCTGAAAAAAAACAGTTTCTTAATCCAGTGAACTCTGCAGCATACAACAAAATAAAAGCCCCCAAATGAATTAGATAATCAAGCTGTAATCATAAGACCCTTAACCACTCTCAAAGTTCATGTAAACACCCATGTCTATGAAGAGACCCATTTCCTGCATGGCTCTGCAGTCCTTGCAAGTCTCACTAGTAAGCTGGAAAATACAGATTTGTTTCAAGCCCTTTTTATTCCTAACCTTATCCTTACTACAATGGTAATTAGAGCCAGGAAATAAATGCCTGAGCTAAATGAGATCCTATTATTTCGATCCTATTAACACCATGCCCTCTTCCTAGCCCTTCAGGCACTTTTGAATCCAGAAGTAATCAAGGCTCTGAATGTGTGCATTCTCAAATTTTAACCTTAACAACAGCCCTGAATTCTAAACCTAATTAAACTTAACTTTAATTATTGAAGGACCAATTGTACCTTAAAAGAGAACATGACTCTTTGGACCTTTCCCTAATTCTGTGGGCCTTTCAGCGACTGTTAATAAAACAGAATTTTGAAGGTTTATTCCCAAGTCCCTCCCCAAGCTCTCACTCTATTCCATTCTCTACTTACAGCCTGCAGTGAATGAAACACATGATACGTTCTTCTGTGGACAGCATTCCCACTTCCTAACCTCTAACTCTGCAGTAATAAGATGAACTTTTGAAGCTTTATATTCCCAAATTCTGCATGAAAACTCAGCCCTAGATTTACAGTTAATTGTAGCAGAGTGTTTGTCTCTTACTAAGTCTTAACCCCAAATCTATGATGCCCAATGGATTGGTAGCTATGCCAAAAAGAAGAAAAGAAAAAAAAAGAAAGAAAAAAAAAAGAAAATAAGAAAAACAAAGCACAACAGTTTTGATCCTCAATGACCTACTCTCTTTCTCCAGGGCCCATGAAAGTTAACAATAGATTACAGGAAACCAGAAGGTTTTAGAAATTCTGAATACCTGTTTCTAGCTACTTATTGGGCCTTCGGAGAACCCAGTAATGAATTAGATTAATTAGGGGTTATATTCCCAAGGTATAGTCTAAACTGGAAAGTTTTTATTAGAAGAACTAATCTCTGTAAAAAAAAGAGAATCTAATGAATTTTTAGCACCAGCTCTCTCTCTAACTCCTTGAACCTCACAAAATCCAGCTATAGATTTTCTCTCAAATCAGTAGACACCAGACCCTTAATCCTCAGCTTTACTTATCACCAAAAGACCAATCTGTGCAATCATGGATAATGAAAAGACATCAGCCCAACCCAAGCAGCCAAAGAATCTGGTATTAAGGTAGCCTTTTTGCATTTCCCTAGATGTAATCTTGATTTGAAATAGTCCTCCTCTAAATTTAATTACAAATGTGTCTGAGACACATCCTTACATTAGGTGCTAATATAGAGGAGTGGAGATACTTCTATTGTCTTTATAACGTGAAACTATCAGTATGTGTGACATATTCCAGTTTATAACATGAGAGTGCTTGGAAACTTTTGTGAGTGGGATGGTCCTGGAGGACTGTGTAGGGTGAAGGAAGATAAAACAGGTATGGTATTTTCCATACTGGGTAATAATGGGATCAGCCTAATGCAAAATACTTCCAGGAACAAAAATCTGAGTTTTGATTTGGAGGGAACTAGACTGTTCATTCCAATATAGGAGATACAGAAATAAACTAACCGTTATGCAGTGTGGACAAGTGGAGGACCAGAACCTGGGAGTGAATTGCACAGTTAAATTCTAACAGCATTATGAGGTTTGGCTGTGTTGTACATCCAAGCATCTCCCTCCTTTGCTTGGCACCTAGCAGGGTCTTATTGCAGGATCCATTTTCAGACGCAACCCTCTATTTGCAGAAGGCAGAAGGAAACTACATTTATTTCCCTAAACATCTGCTTCCCACCACCACCTAAAACAGGACTGCATAATCCCTGGTGATTGCTGCAGAAAAAAAACCAAACATGTACATGTTTAGCTTAGTGGCCAGACCCTCAGCTACTGTTAATCTGCAGATCCACTGAAGTCAGATCATACCCTGAAGGCATGGATCAGTGAACACTGAGAACTGCAGGATCTAGTGTATTAAAGTATAGGTTTTGAAGACTTCCTGATTATTTTAAAAAGCGTTCACAAATCCTTATCCCTACACAATAATTGTGCCTATCTAATTGATGTACAACCTCAGAATATAATTTGCTTCATACTGTACCTGACACATCATTTCTCAAGCAGAGGTTAATATTAGTCATCTCTCTTCCATGTTTGGCATAGGTCACTAAAGTAGCATCAATCTGTGCTAAAACGAATTTGAATCTGAATCATATTCTGATCACAACTACAATGGTGTAAATGTTTGAGTTCTGCAGAAAATTATCTATAAAATAGATTTAATAAGCTCTTCCTTTCAACTTTATTTCCAGCAAAAGATAGAGCAATCTACTTTTGAAAATAAAAGACAACAGTTCACAAAAAATATCATCCATATTATGTATTGTAATTTGTCTGCTGAAGGATTGTAATTAAAAATGTGCAGTTAAAAAAGCAGTGTCACACTTCTGAACCTTTCAAAATCCCAAAGCATTTTACATACTGTAAATTACGACTCATGGCACACTAACTGTAATATGTAAAAAAATATATGGGTTATATTTAGTAGTGGATAATCTGAGCCTTGTACACCCTTGACCCTTTAGGGAAGACTATTTACAAATGTTAACAGTACGTCTGTGGGATCCAGGTATCAGCATTAAAGTCCCCATTCAATTTATGATTTCTTGGAGAAATTTGGGACCGTATTATCAAAACAATTCAATTTTCACCACAACAAGGCTATTTATTTTCAAGATTATCCAAAATCCAGGGTCTTTTTCTTTCTAGACCTGTCTTGTGATATTTACTGATGAGCGTTGAGAAGGGATATACATCTTGTAAGCTTAGCTCTGTAAAAATCAAGTGATTTATTTTGATGCATCCAATTGATTTTCAAAATGTTAGTCAATCATCTTGCATTTCCTTACTAGTTATAAGGTGATATTATTGTTTCCTTCCCTTTTCACAACAACCTCTTTTAGAAATAACTGTTTATTGCTTTGCATAGTGTATCAGACAGTGCACAAGCTACATCTATACTAGTAGGTGTAATATACCCAGGACTACAACACTGGTGCTGCAGCCAACTGGATGACACATGGTGCAGCCACACTGTTCCTTTCTATTACTCTCCAGAAGACAATAGCATCATGCAGACTCTCATCAGGAAATGATCCCAGACTGCCCGACAGAATTGCGTGGGAGAACTTTAGGTGCCTTCAATCCAAACACAGTGACTGCTCTCCCATCTCAACACCTGCACATTACAGACAATGGATGAATAGCACTGGGAAACTTTCTTGGTACTGTCTACATGTATAGAGAAACATGAGACACTTGTGTAAATTAGGCTTCATAATGCATCAGTATTAATAATGACACTAACACGTGACCTAGAACCTCAAAGCAAGTTCTTAGATATCTAACTAAGATATGCATTGGTCCTCAGAAATGTCCATCCTAATTCAAAAGGACCCAATTACTGTTCTTTAAGGTTAAGACAGTACAATATTCTATATCAACATAGTAATTATATTGTATAACATCTGGTTCTGGGGAGAAGTCTGCATTCAAAGTATACTGAAGAAAAAGCAAATTAAGCAGAAGAAGAGGCTTCTAACATAGCCTAATTTAGTTTTTCATTTTACATTTTATGGTCCTGTTTGTGTATTCCTAAATAAAATTCAGTTTCACAAATTTGATGAATTTTATAAAAATTATGACTAGCAGACATAGGTAAACTTTGCTAGATGGTAGATTAAAAGATTCAGATGATACTAGATGTGAAAAAATAACCTGCGTTTCAAAGTCAATGACTGGCAGGAACATTTTTTTGGCCCTACAGATATTTATGAAGAGGCTTGCTAATATGATTAAATCTGCAGAAGGCACTTTCATAACCCATGAGAGTGAAAAAATCCTCGTGGACATTTGCATCCTGGATTCTCCAAGTGGTTAGTTTGATTATTAAGAAGGAATACTTGACAGCTGTAACTAATACAACATATGTCTCAGTGGTAGCTCTGCAACCAAAATACTGTGTTCAGTCGTGGTCAAAACAGAGACAGAAGAATAAAAGACACTTTAGGGAAGGGCAACAAGAATGACTAAAGCTGTGTAAAGAAATTCATAACATGCATAAAAAGAATTAGATTGTTAATTTTAGATGGAAATTAATAGAAGGGGGCATGCTAAAATTAAACAGAATAGCCAGTGATATTAAAAAAATGCAACCTGCTGTTTAGTGTATCTTGTGAGACAGTAATGAGGTGACATGGTTTCTGTGCTAAATGATACTGAGACCAAGACACACTTCAGTTAATCAGTACATAAGTGATCTGTACAGTAAGATCATCCAGAATTTTGCCATTAAATGTCAGGATTTATGTAGCCTGTCTGGTATCAGACACAAGGAAATCTGTAGTTTCTGTGGCCCTGCAAGAGAGCTTCCTCTGTTGCCAGGTGATTCCTGACTGCCTGATCCTTCTGCAAACTCTGCAGCTGTGGCCCAACAGCGTGTCAAAGTTTTAGACACACGAGTGGCAATTCCTGTTAGGATAACTTCCAATATGTAGACATCTATTGCACTGGAAAAACGGGGGAAGAAATAGTGAGAGTATAGCACATGTATGTCTGCCGTGGACTTTTTGATAACAACTAACAATTACAGAAGTGACTGCAATATCTGTGGTTGTGTTTTTTCAGATATTTCCTTGAGTATAATGCCAAGTTTGTCTTCTTCTGCATGAAAAATCTGAATTTTTTTCATGTAACAGATAACATTCTGCTCCGTACTTGAACTTTTCTGCTTCTGTGGTGTGGATTTGCAGCCTGTCCTCTTTCATTTCCCTTCTTGGATGTCTCACCCCTAGCTACCTCATTTTCCCTACGTTTCCTTTTCCATTCCCAATTATAGTTTTACGTCCCTTTTTCCAGGTTGCCTTTTTTTTCCCTAGTTTTCACCAAGAATTTCCTAATTCTTATAAGCATTGTCTCTCTCTGGTTTCTTTTGCTCTCTTGCCAGGCTATTTTGCACCCTTATTTTCCCCATATCCCTTAAATGTTGTTTTCTCTGTTACTAAGTCTTTCTGTTCCCCAGTTATTTTTATGTTCTCCCTCCTAGATCTGTATCTTCCCCCTTGCCCCTCAATTTTCTGTTTCACCAAGAATTTCCTAATTCTTATAAGCATTGTCTCTCTCTGGTTTCTTTTGCTCTCTTGCCAGGCTATTTTGCACCCTTATTTTCCCCATATCCCTTAAATGTTGTTTTCTCTGTTACTAAGTCTTTCTGTCCCCCAGTTATTTTTATGTTCTCCCTCCTAGATCTGTATCTTCCCCCCTGCCCCTCAATTTTCTGGGTTTTTTTTGGGTTTTTTTTTTTTTTTTGGTGTTTGTTTGTTTGTTTGGGTGGGATTTTGTTTGGTTTGTTTTGTTTTGTTTACCTTGCCCAGTTCTGTGGCTCTATGTACAGCAGCTACAACCTGTGTGAAGATGAGGGAAATGGTGGCAATTGACAGATGGTCTTTTTTTCTCTGATTTCTATCTCATAATGATGCTAACATAACAATGAAATCTTAGAATGCTCATAAAAGTATACCAGAGCATCACTCTCTAACAGCATGAAAATTAAGTCTTAACCAGGCTTAACCAAAAAGTAAAATTATAAATCTTTTGAAATAACTCTTCAAACAAGAAAAGAAAAAAAATACACATGCAAAATAATTAACTCCAACTTTTCTTTTAGCTTGGGAAATGTTCAGGATAGAAAAAGAGAAGGTTACTAAGTGGCACAGATTGTGAACTAGAGGCTGAAGCTAGAGCTTGACAGATGTCCAGTGTCTGATGGGCCTCTAGCATTCAAATTACTCTCAGATTAGCCAGCACATCTCCAGTAATAAAGGAGAGTAATGATTTCAGCTCTTTTATTTATTCATTTTACACTGAGTTTGAAAGCCATAAAATACTGTGCTGATGGATGTAAATTGTCTCAGACCATTAGCTCCGATTGTAGCAAAGCAAATTTGAAGTCTCTCCAGTTTAATAAGCAAGATGCCTTGGATTGCATTTCAAATATTAGTGAAGTAAACAAAAAGAGAAAAAAAATGCTTACAATGGGCAGACAGATGTGTAATGTCCAGGGTGTGACTGGAAAGCACTGTTAGGAATATAAATCCTAAATGAGGACACTTCAGCACAAACCGCTCGAATGTAAATTTCCCCACCCTTTGTGTATTATTGAGTAACAATCTTTTCTTAAAATTAGTAACATTGTTATCCTGCTCTTTATAATATTTCTTGGTTTGATTGCTAGGCCTAGACAGATTCATGATGTTTACAATTCCTTTGCTAAACAGTTACTCAGTCTTCTCCTCTCTGCAAGGTCTGTGGCAGGTTTGTTGGTAAAATAATTCTGAAGAATTACCTCTAATCAGTCAGCACAGTAATTAAACAAAAATTTTCCTTTTGTGGTGCCAAGGAACCACAATTCAAACTGGACACTTTCAAGCTCTAGTGTAGATATTTCCCTAAGTCTAACTTTTTTACAGTTTTGAGATTTCCCGGGAATGCACCATGGACTTGAACCAAAAGTTCAAGAGCTAGCGAAGTGGATTCAACTTCTTAAGCACCATTGATTACTAATTTCATTCTCGTCTTGCTGAAATTTATTTCTCCTGGTGGTCTTGATAGGTTTGCAGCTGGAGAAGGACTGAGCCCTTGTAATTCAGAAAGGAATTTGAAGGAAGTGTGGGAAGTGATGGCTCAATCAGTTTCACATTTAAGACATTCTTTATTCTCATGGAAATTAAAAAAATTGTGGTTGTATTTGTACAAATGAAAACCATGACATATGCACAGCAAATCTAAGGAATCTCACAAGCATCAAATTTGTCACCCTTTTGCTGGACTTGTGCAGCAGGTACATCATGTTCCCAGTATGCCAGAATGGTGGCAGACTTCCTGAACAGTGCTGTTATAGCCTTTAGCACAACCTCCTGAGTTATATATCTAACCACAGCGGCTCAATAGATTCTCCTTCAGTTGGCTCAGGGCTCTCTGTCCCATTTGACTGTTTTAGCTTTGAAGTTATGACAAATGACTCCTGTGAAGTTGACATCAAAGCTAAAACAGTGGCAAAGGCTGAAACTGGGTGATCTCTTCAGAAAGCATCAGTTTCCACAAAACTGGTGGGAAAGTAGTGGGGATCTACAAGTCAGCAATTCACAGCAGTACTGTTAGCTTCTACCTGGTACTCCGACTATGAGTGCTGTCATTTCATATAATTGTTCCCAAATCAACGAGCAAATTTTTCAGTGTTGTGAGGGAGGAAAATGTTATAAATGTGAGATGAAAATAAATAATATGCTTAATATAACACAAGTAATCATTAGAAGAGAAAGAAAATCACTGCAGGGTCTCTTTTGGTGAACCTGACCTTTGATACCTAGACCACACTTACTTCATCAGCAAAACAGAGCTGCAAGGGATATCAATTAGTTATTACAAAGAGACAGCAGTACCTGGAGCGGAAGACCTGGTTCTCATTTAGCCTAAGGCGTTCTCCACTGCACTAACAGTGTAAATGAACTTACACAGTGTGTGAAAATTGCATTCACAGTTGTAGAACGGCAAAATGGGCTTTCATATATATGTCAATTGGATTCTCTTTCTCTATTTCCTGCTTTCCAACACATCTGTCATTGAGATGAGGATGGTCCTGAAGGTCATACTCAGTATGTATTAACAGTCCCAGTGTGCTTTGGTTTTTTGACAGTGATTGTTTCAGCTCGAAGTTGGGTCCAAAACAATAGCTGTCTAAAAGGAGGCCTCTCGAGTTTCATTCATGGAGGTCAAGATAATTAAATATATGTTTTGCTCAGCCAGTGAAAACTGAGAACAATGTATATGACTTTGTACAAACAAAACTCTGTAAAAATTTTGTACAGACAAATTGTGTGTTTAGAAGGTATACATTTAAGACACTATGTTTCCTTGAAATCTGAATTGCTTATAAATGTGCTATAGCCCTAGTAAGTGTTTTTGTTAAACCAAGTAACAACATGAGTTTCTATATATAAATTCAAACATTAATTTGGCAAATGTCATCTGCCTGCCTTTAGCAACATTTTTTTTTTTTAATGTTTTTAAGACAAATCCCAAGTGAGTTTCTATATATAAATTCAAACATTAATTTGGCAAATGTCATCTGCCTGCCTTTAGCAACATTTTATTTTTTTTTTAAAAAAGGTTGTTAAGACCAATCCCAAGAGCAATTACTGGCCATCTCTGTAAAAAATTCTTTCCAACTTGATAGTCTTACCTGTTGTCTTTTCTCCTTTCATTCATGGCTGGTCAATACCACATTCCACTTGTTCGGAAAACCAGATTAAGCAATTATGAGTTGGTTTAGGGAAAGGCTGCATTTTTTCTGTGTTGCTTACCCCATATTCTCAAGCACCTACAGAATCTTCCAGAAGAGAGAGCCAAACCATACTTCTTTTTTTAGAGGAAGAAAGAAATACCAAAATCTTTACCCAGATCTGATTGCACTAATATCTCCTTTTCTTCTCTGTTCTGCTTTTATTGATAGAGCCCAGGAGCTTTTTAAGATTTGTTTTAATTTCCTTTCCACAATCTAAGTCAGCTTGATCAGCTCACTCAACTTTTGGCAATCCTTACTTTATTGCTGTATTTCCTAGCCTTTAATGTACAAGTTTCTTTGCTGATCAATCCCTTTCAGTCCCTGTAGGCGCTCTGCTTACTCCAAATATCATCTTTAAGGTGGTGTTAATTGAGCATAAGATTACATATTTTTCATGTCTTGTGCAAAGTACTTTTGAAATCACAGACTTTAATGCCAATATTATAGTTTAGCAAATATGGATATCTATCAGCATATCTGCACAATCCATAGTGCATACCAGTTGGTGTCAAAGTAGTAATTAAATACAGCGCAAAAGCAAATCAGGTCCTCCAAATGTTAATCTCATTATCACCTTCTCAGCACTGCTTGCCAGAAAGTTAACAGCCGTTAAAGCTATGCTGCTTATCCAATCAGAATATTAAATTAATCAGTATGGCCTGACACAAATATTGCCAGTGGTGTTAATCCTTTGCTTTGTACAAAGCAAATGGGAAATAAGTGGCTGTCTAAGGATCTTGATGCATTCCAATTAATATTTTAAATGCACATCCCACTTTGGAATGTTTTATGTCTTGATGCACAATGAAAAGTTTCTCAGAGAGTGGAGAATGAATCTCATGTCTGGTTCCCAAGTTCTTTCCCTTGCCTGTGTTCCCCTAGCACTGCTCATAGCTTTCTCTCTATTCTCTTTCTCTATGCTGTCATATGATTTCCTGGCAAATTTTTAGAAAAACGTGCCAACAGTCCATGAAATCAGATATGATTAGATAGATGTACCCAGACAGGTTCCAGTGTTCAACAGGCATCTGTTGTAGGGAGCCATCTGAATCACAGTCCTGTGACAATCATTGTTCCTTTAAATGCATTTCAAGTATCACAAAAGCTATATAGAATTATTTTTTTGCTATAAGCAGACAAATGTGTGAAAACAGTGGCTAAAAGAATTCTCCTGTGTTGTAAATCTTGGCTAACGAAAGACATCATGTTCTCAGAGACTTGGATACTGTTTGACTGAGACCTGTGACCTGCCTTTGTTATGATAGTTGCAGCTAAGCCATGATCCTGTCAGAATTAATCACAGATAATAAAAAAATATTAAATGTACATAATTCCACCTTTCATGTGGATGCTTCTATTTATAAATAATGCACATCTATAAAGAGCATGTTTACAGCCTTCCAGAATTACAACTGTGTGTGTACATCCAGATGTGCATATGCATATGGATGGATGCATATACATGAAAGTACGCATATAGGGGAGAACCTATAAACATGTATATCTATGTGTACAGAGCTACCTAAATATTTTTATATGTGCATACCTATACAAAAACAGAATATACATACATGCATATACTCATGCTGCAAGAAGAATAAATATTCATTGCTCATTTTAATAATTCATCATAATAAATATTTATACAACATACACAATGATGTGTTGTGGTATAAATGTTTCAGTGGCATGAGTTGGGGCTGCATATATTATTTATGAGTGACAAAGCCACAAATAAGTTATGCAGGTCAGCAATAAAATCCTTCCACTTCATTCTCATGAATTTCTCACGTATTATCAACAGAAGAGAAGAACTACTTTTCAAATGCGTAAAACTATTTCAAAAATATAATTTTTGTTATTTTCCTGTATTAATGCCTTTCTTCTGACCAGAAAGAATTCAAAATGACTGCAAACACATACATAAATGTAACATTTTAAAACTTTTGTATTTTGGTAAAATTAAACTCGGTTATCATTCATTAGGTTGAAATAAAGAGAGCATTGAAACAAAGACATTATTACATTTAAATTACCTATAATGCTTTTAAAGTAGACGTGATTTTGGTAAGGACAGAGGGAAGAACATAGCCCTATGCAGAGCAAAATATAACACAATAATAACAACTTTTCCAGGACTCAGAGTTACACATTTTGGGCTTTTGTCAAGTGTAAGTGCTGGAAAAGCTCCATGTGGAACAATCGCTTCTCTGACAGTAGGATTTTCTTTCTTCTTACTTAACAGACAGTTGTCTGAACTGTTTAGAGGTGTGGAATATTCAAGCCAGACTTAGAGGTGATGGATTAGTGTCAGGAAAAAGATGAGACAGTCAGAGGTAATTGATAAATTGAAGAAGCATGAGATGAATTTTATTTATAGCATAGCTTACCAATTTATCATATGACTATACAATTTATCTCATTGGTATTGTCATTACTCGTGTAGTAATGTGCATTTTTTTACATGTTTTTACCTGTGTCTTTTCACTAGTTTGGGTACAAGGTGCATTTATTCAGGTCTGTAAGATATAAAAAAATACATACAATGTATCTTTTCCTATTTCATATAATGCAGTGGTGATGACAGGAAATGACTGGTATTAATATGGATAATCCAGGATAAGGAGTCATGCTCATCAGAAAAGTGCTCTTTTTTTTTGAAAGAGGCCAGTACAATTTTGAAAAATATGAGTGTGCGTGGACAGCTTCTGTACAGATCTTTTATTGTGATGGCCTGAAAAATATTTACTCTAGAACAGCATGGTCTTAAAAACTCCTCTGTGAATAATGCTTCTGTATACTTTTACATACATATATATATACACACATATATTTTTACCCCAAAAAAATTATTACATGATCTTTTACATCTGTCATTTGAAAGAAAGAAAAAAGAAGGAACCAGTCAAAGTAACATTTTACATCTGTCATTTGAAAGAAAGAAAAGAGAAGGAACCAAAGTAACATTTTTCCTCTACCACATTAGCAAACAACTG